>NW_025388304.1:0-7125 GCF_016433145.1 Gracilinanus agilis | reverse complement strand
TTGTTATTCCAAAAATGAAATTTGTTAGTTTTTTCTAATTCAGTAAAGAAGTTTTTTGGTAGCATGATAGGTATGGTGCTAAATAGGTAAATTAATTTGGGTAGAATTGTCATTTTTATTATGTTAGCTCTACCTACCCATGAGCAATCAATAGCTTTCCAATTGTTTAGATCCTGTTTTATTTGTTTGGAAAGTGTTTTGTAGTTGTTTTCATATAATTGCTATGTTTGTTTTGGTAGATAGATTCCTAAGTATTTTATATTGTCTTGGGTGATTTTAAATGGTTTCTCTTTCTACCTCTTGCTTCTCTAGTGTGTTGGAAATGTATAGGAATGCTGATGATTTATGTGCATTTGTTTTGTATCCTGCAACTTTGCTAAAGTTGTTGATTATTTCTACAAGCTTCTTAGTTGATTCTCTAGGATTTTTTAAGTAGACCATCATATCATCTGCAAAGAGTGATAGCTTAGTCTCCTCCTTGCCTATTATAATACCTTCAATTTCTTTTTCTTCTCTAATTGCTACTGTTAATGTTTCTAGTAAAATGTGGAATACTAGAGGTGATAATGGGCATCCTTGTTTCACTCCTTATCTTATTGGGAAGTCTTCTAATTTATCCCCATTGCATATGATGTTTGTTGATGGTTTTAGGTATATACTGTTTATTATTTTTAGGAAAGGTCCTTCTATTCCTATACTTTCCAGGGTTTTCAAAAGGAATGGATGCTGCATTTTGACAAAGGCTTTTCAGCATGTATTAATATAATCATGTGATTTTTCTTTGTCAGATTGTTGATATGGTCAATTATGTGGATGGTTTTCCTAATGTTGAACCATCCTTGCATTCCTGGTATAATCCCACCTAATCATGGTGGATGATCCACTTGATCACTTGCTGGAGTCTATTTGTAATATTCTATTTAAAACTTTTTCATCTATGTTCATTAGGGAGATTGGTCTATAGTTTTCTTTCTCAGTTTTTGATCTAGCGGGCTTTGGAATCAGTACCATACTTGTGTCATGAAAGGAATTTGGTAGGACTCCTTGTTTGCTTATCATATCAAATAATTTGTCTGATAGAATTCACTTGTGAATCCATCAGGCCCTGGCGATTTTTTCTTAGGGATTTCTTTGATGGCTGTTTCAATTTCTTTTTCTGATATGGGATTATTTAGGTATTCTATTTCTTCTGCTTTTAATCTAGACAATTTATAGTTTTGTAAATATTCATCCATATCTCCAAGATTGCTGTATTTATTGTCATATAATTGGGCAAAATAGTTTTTAATGATTGCCTTAATTTCCCCTTCATTAGAGGTGAGGTCTCCCTTTTCATCTTTGATACTATCAATTTGGTTTTCTTCTTTCCTTTTTTTTATTAGATTGACCAGTACTTTGTCTATTTTATCTGTTTTTTCAAAGTACCAGCTCCTAGTCTTATTCATTAACTCAATAGTTCTTTTACTTTCGATTTTATTAATTTCTCCTTTGGTTTTTAGTATTTCTAATTGAGTTTTCATCTGGGGATTTTTAATTTGCTCACTTTCTAATTTTTTGAGTTGCATGCCCAATTCATTGATCTCTGCCCTCCTTAATTTGTTAATATATGCACTCAAGGATATAAATTTCCCCCTGCGTACTGCCTTGACCCCATCCCACATAGTTTGGTAGGATGTCTCATCATTGTCATTTTCTTCAATGAAATTGTTGATTGATTCTATGATTCCTTCTTTGACAAATTGGTTTTGAAGAATCATATTATTTAATTTCCATTTAGTTTTTGATTTTCCTGTCCAAGTGCCCTTACTAATTATTATTTTTATTGCATTATGATCTGAGAAGGATACATTTATTATTTCTGCTCGTTTGCATTTGTTTGAAATGGTTCTATGCCCTATAACATGGTCAATCTTAGTGAATGTGCCATGTGCAGCTGAAAAGAAGGTGTATTCCTTTTGGTCCCTATTTATTTTTCTCCACAAATCAATTAAATCTAATTTTTCTAGGACTTCATTCTCCTCTCTTACCTCTTTCTTATTTATTTTTTGGTTTGATTTATCTAGATCTGAAAGAGGAATATTTAGATCTCCCACTAGTATGTTTTTACTATCTATTTCCTTCTTGAGCTCTGCCAGTTTCTCCTTTATGAATTTGGATGCTATGCCACTTAGTGCATATATATTGAGCAGTGTTATTTCCTAATTGTTTATACTGCCTTTAATCAGGATGTAATGACCTTCCCTGTCTTTTTTAATCATATCTATTTTTACTTTGGCTTTATCAGAAATCATAATAGCCACTCCTGCCTTCTTTTTCTCATTTGATGCCCAAAAGATTTTGCTCAAGCCCTGAACCTTAAACCTCTGTATGTCTACCCGTCTCATATGTGTTTCTTGTAGACAACATATGGTAGGATTTTGGTTTCTGATCCACTCTGCTATTTGCTTCCGTTTTATGGGCGAGTTCATCCCATTCACATTCAGAGTTATAATCATTTTCGTTTCCTCCCCTATTCCTACCCCTTCTCCTTAAACTATTTCCTTTAAAACCAGTTGTTTGCTATTAAGACCCTATCCCTTATCCCCTCCCTTGATTCACTTCCCTTACTACCCTCTCCCTTCCCCCCCCCCTTTTTGTTTTTAAAGGCCTTATGAATTCCCTCCCTCTTCTTCTCCCCTCCCTTTTTTTGACCTCCCCACTCCCCTGTTTCCCTTGATTTATCCCTTCTGACTTTCTCAGAAGGGTTAGATAAGAGTTTTATGTCCCAATGGATAGTATAGCTACTCTTCCCTCTCCAGGTTGATTACACTGAGAGAAAGGTTTGATTATTACCTCTTAATGCTCTCTTCCTCTCCTTCTTATAATAGTATTTGTCCCCTCTCCTTCCCATACCCTCTTTGTGTGTAATAGAATATCCCATTTTTCTTATTCACTCAAGTTTCCCTTGGTTTCCCGTGCTATTCACCCCCTCTTTCCCATCCCCCATGTCATCTTAGATTTTTTAGTGTTCCACCCTCACCCTGTGAATTATTCTTCTGATTACTATAATAGTGGATACTATAATAGTGAATAGAGTTCAATACAGAGAATTATTCATAACATTTCTCTACATAGGAATACATATAATTAGATCTTACTGAGGCCCTTAAAAAGGCAAATTTAAAAATGATAAGTTTTCTTTGTTTCCCCTCTGTATCTTATTTACCTTTTCATGTTTCTCTCGATTTTTGTGGTTGGATATCAAAGTTTTCATTTAGCCCTGGTCTTTTCTGTGCAAATAAGTGGAATTCTTCAATTTTGTTGAATGCCCATACTTTCCCCTGGAAATATATAGGCAATTTTGATGGGTAGTTGATCCGTGGTTGCAGGCCCAGTTCTCTTGCCTTTCTGAATATTGTATTCCAAGCCTTGAGGTCTCTTAGCATTGAGGCTGCCATATCCTGTGTGATCCTGATTGTTGTTCCTTGATATTTGAATTGTCTCTTTCTGGCCTCTTGTAAGATTTTTTCCTTTGCTTGAAAGCTCTTGAATTTGGCAATTATATTTCTGGCTGTTTTCTTCTCTGGATCGAATGTGGTGGGTGTTCTATGAATCCTTTCGATGTCTATATTGACCTCTTGTTGTAGGACTTCAGGGCAATTTTGCTGAATAATTTCTTTTAGTGTGGAGTCCAGATTTCTATTAATTTCTGGTTTTTCTGGAAGACCAATTATTCTGAAATTCTGTCTTCTAGACCGGTTTTCTTGGTCTGTCACTCTCTCATTGAGATATTTCATATTTCCTTCTATTTTTTCAGTCTTTTGACTTTGTTTTATTTGTTCTTGTTGTCTTGAGAGATCATTAGCTTCTAATTGCTCAATTCTAGCCTTTAGGGACTGGTTTTTGGCTCTAAACTTTTCGTTTTCAGCTATGATCTTTTGGTTTTCTTTTTCAATCTGGTTCACTTTGCTTATCAGTTCATTTGATTTCTGAGCCTCACTTTCCAATTGCAAGATTCTACCTTTTAAACTGTTATTTTTTTGCCAGATCTCTTCCATCTTCCTCAGAATCTCAGTTTTGAACTCTTCCATAGTTTGTGAGGAGTTTTCCTTATTTGAGGAGGGTCCGGATGCTTGTTTGTTCTCCTCCTCTGTTTGCTTATTTGTCTGGATTTTCTCTGTGTAAATGTTGTCGAGTGTTAAAGACTTCTTTTTCTTGTTGTTTATCTTTCTCTTCTGAACTTCCTGAGTCTGGGTAGCCATCATTAGCCCAGCAGCTTCTCAGCTTTATCCTCTCACTCAGGGTCTGTCCACGGTCTTTTGGCTCCTGAGGTCTGAGTTCTGGATTTTTCCAAGGTCAAGCCCCCTGGTGGACCACCTTGCTTGATCCTCTGCCGGAGGTTCATTTACAAGTCTCAGGGCGCTGCTTCCACAGTCCTATACCCGCCTAAGGTGGTTCCCCACTCAGGGTTTCAGAGCTTTAGCTCCTGGCTGTATCTGCCTCCACCCACGCCTCTGCCACTCCTGCGCTCTGCTCCTGCGCTCAGATTTTGCATGCGTTCTTTGGCTTATTAGGGTCCCAAATCTTGCTGCTCTCAGGAATAGGCCCTGGAGCTGCCAATGACTTGATGGGTGCCCAAAACTTGCTCTATTTCTTTTTAACTGGCTTCGGCGCTATAGGTGGTGTGTGTGAAGGGGGTGGGTGTAGGGTGGTTGCTCAGCCCACGATTTAGTGAGAGCTGTTTCACCCCTTTATAGCATGGAAATGTCCCGATTCCACATACCTTCCACGCTGTGCCCTGTTGTGGGGTTCCTCCATTCGTCTGGACTTGTTTTTATGTCCCCTTGAGGAGTTTTGTGTGTTTCGGTCAGGAGAGGTTAAGAGCTGCTTTTTACTCTGCCGCCATCTTAACCCGGAACCTCAGTATATAGTTGTTTTTATGCATAGGTTGTAGACCCAATTCTCTTGCCTTTTTGAATATCATATTCCCAGCCTTGCTGTGTTTTAGCATGGAGGCTGCCAGATTCTGTGTGATCCTGATTGGTGCTACTTGATATCTGAATTGTCTCTTTCTGGCTTCTTGTAAAATTTTTTCTTTTACTTGGAAGCTCTTGAATTTGGCTATTATATTCCGGGGGGTTGTCTTTTCTGGTTCTAGTGTAGAGGGTGATCTATGGATCCTTTAAATATCTATATTGCCCTCTTGTTGTAGAACTTCAAGGCACTTTTGCTGAATAATTTCTTTTAGTATGGAGTCCAAATGTCTACTAATTTCTGCTTTTTCAGGAAGAACCCTTCTCAGATTGCCTCTTCTAGACTTGTTTTCTTGGTCTGTCACTTTCTCATTGAGATATTTTATGTTTCCTTCTATTTTATCAGTCTTTTGACTTCTTTTTTATTTGTTCTTGCTATCTTGAGAGATCATTAGCTTCTAATTGCTCAATTCTAGCTTTTAGGGACTGGTTTTCCTTTTCAATCTGGTCATTTTTGGTGTTCAATTTGCTTATCAGTTCATTTGATTTCTGAGCCTCATTTTCCAATATCAAAATTCTGCCTTTTAAACTGTTATTTTCCTGCCAGATTTTGGTTTCCAATTTGCTTAACATTTAGTTTGATTTTTGTGCATCTTTCTCCAATTGGGAGTTTCTGTCTTCTAACCTGTTTATTTCCTTTTGTGCTATTTCCCACTTCTCTCACCAATTCTCTTCCATCTTTCTCATCATCTCAGATTTGAACTCTTCAATAGTTCGTGGCCAGTTTTTATTATTTTGGGAATGTTTGGATATGATTGCTCACTTGTTCTCCTCTGCTGTTTGCTTTTTTCTGGATTTTATCTGTGTAAAAGTTGTCAAGTGTTACAGATTTCTTCTTGATGATCTTTCTCTTTTGGGGTTCTTGTCTCTGGCTTGCTATTGTTAGCCCTGGGCCCTCTCAGGTTTGTCCTCACACTCAGGGTCTGTCTGTGCTCTTTAGGCTCCTGAGTTCTCGGTTGTTCTCAGGGTCAAGTCTCCTGGTGGACCCCTTACTTGTTCCTCTGACCGAGGCACCTTTAATAGTCTCAGGGCCTTGCTTCCACAGTGGTGAACCCCTTTTGCACTGGGTCCCCACTCAAGGTCTCTGCCTGCACTCAAGATCCCAGTCCTTGCCTGGTCTCAAGATTCGTGTCTGGGCTTGCATCCACACCCACACTCGTGCCTGTGCTCAAGATCTGTGTTCAAAGTCCACGCGAGTTCTTTAGCCTCTTGGGGTCTTAAGTCTTGCTGCTCTCAGGAGCAGGCCCTGCTGACCACAGGTAGCTTCCAAGGACTTAATCCACCCCCCCCAAACTTTCTCTAACACTTGTGTGCTGGCTTTGGCACTGTAGGTAGTGTGGGGTGGGGGAGGAGGTTGTTCAGGTCGTGTTTTAGTGACAGCTGTTTCACCCCTTTATAGGATGGAAATGCCCTGATTCCACGTACCTCCTATGCTGCGCCCTGTTGTGGGGTCCCTGAGTTCCTCTGGATGTGTTTTTATGTCTTCTTAAGGAATCCTGTATGTTTTGGTTAGGAGATGTTAAACAGCTGCTTTTTACTGTGCCTCCATCTTAACCAGGAAGTTTTCTTATCCTACAACGGGTTGCTTTGGATGTTGCCAATGACATGGGCCTGTAGTTGGAGTCTCTTCTGATAAGGTCACCTCTGTTTCCTGAATTATTTCATAAATTCCCCCAGCGTTGAAAGGGAGCTCATCCAAATTGAGATAGTTAGAGAAAGTATTGCTAATTCCTTTTTCACACTTCCTTTTTCTTTGCTATCTACTATCTCTGATCCAGGTTCCTAGGATAGGGAAAGTTCAATGATTTTTTTTTCAAGTTAAGGGGTATTTGAAGTTAAATTGAGTCAACTCAAAGGAGATAATAAACCAAATGCAGCTCAAAGTATAGTCCTTATGGAAGGGGAAAGAAACATGGATTGGGCCTACTAATCAAACATTCTATAAATGTATTATTTGGTTGTAAGTCAATTTTGGAGAATAGTTTCCTTTTTAAAATATTTTTGTTGTAATTTTTAGAACTTTGGCATTTTCTTGTTTTGGGGAGTTTTGTGTGTGTGTGTGTGTGTGTGTGAGAGAGAGAGAGAGAGAGAGAGAGAGAGAGAGAGAGAGAGA
>NW_025388303.1:0-6612 GCF_016433145.1 Gracilinanus agilis | reverse complement strand
TTTGGGCACAGAGGGGAGAGAGAGAGAGAGAGGAGTGAGTGGGTTATGGCTGCCCCTGTCTGTCTCCTGCCTTTATAATGGGGAGCAGCACCAAGGGCAGGGCTGGGCATATGCTCACAAGGCCCTGGCTCAGAGGCTCTGCAGACCCCCAAATGGAGCACCTGATGATGCTTCTGCTGCTGCTGCTGCTGCTTGGGTGGGTTCTTGTTGTTCACAGGCCACACGGGTGCCATCGGGGGCAGCCTCGGGTTTGTTTTCCAGCAGGCCGTGTGGCCATGACTCACGTGCATTATGGGTCAGGCTGCCTTTCATTGGCAAGTGGGGCTTCTGGGCCCTGGTCACTGGCACACAGGGATCTGGGAGGGCAGGAATGTCCAGGCTCCAGCAGGTCAGGCCCGGCTGGCCACAAGCAGGTGCAGAGAGCAGAGAGGCCAGGAAGAAGGACGAGATTCCTGCACATCTAGCTGCAGGCAGGGCAAAGTAGGCCCTGCAGTGGCAGCGGCTCTTTGGTTGCTGAGTGCCAGGCACGTGGCCCCAGTGACCAGTCTGGGAGGAGAGTCAAGCCCAAGGCGTTAGGCAGAAAGAGAAAGCTGCTGCACAGAAAGCAATGGGGCAGCTTGAAGCAAGCAGAGAGGGCAAGAGATTTGGGCTTTCGTGCCCTGCAGAGAGCCATCCAGGGAGAGGAAAGAGCTGCTGGGGTGCGGGGGGAGGGGGAGAGCTCCTCCCCAAGCACCCAGCCATGAGCAGCTGGCCTGGGAGCTGGGAAGGCCAGAGAAAGGGCCTGTGGTGGGGTGTCTCTCAGGCAGGGAGGACAAAGCCCTCCTTGGCATGGCTGCTTCAAGGAGGAAGGAGAGAAGAGCAGGGGTGCGGGTCACGGGAGCAATGGTCCTATGCTGCTGTGTCAGGTGAGTGGGAACAAGGAAGTGCCTGTGCAGCCATGGAGAGAGGAGCAAGGAGGCAAAGCCAACAGAGGGGGCTGGTGTGCCAGCAGAGCTGATGGGCCCGACTTGCTTAGGGGCATCTAAAGGAAGACAGAATGAAGCCATTTTTGGGGAGCTGAATGTGAGGCACAAGCCCCAGGCTGCCTGGGCAAGGGGATGTGGTCATGCTGGGATAGAGGCGACACAGTGCAGCAAGAGGCAGGCAGGAAGGAGGTTTTTTTTTTTTTTTTTTTTTTTTTTTTTTTTTTTTTTTTTTGTCTGCTGGATACAGGAAAGAGAAAGGCCAGGAGTTCTGGGACTCCTGGAGGGGAGGGCAAAGTGGGGAAGATGGGCATCCTCTAGGCAGTGCCAGGGACCTTCATTTTCCCCACAGGAGGCTCATTGTCACCTTGTCTGGATCTTCATGGGAACCTTTGGCCATGAAGGGCTATGAGCCCATAGAGCCGCTGGCATGGCTACATCCTTGCCCACAATTGGTCCTGCCCTGCCATGAACACTGTTGTCCTTGTTCTCTTCCTGGTGAGCTCTGTGGGGAAGTGTCTGGGGAAATGGGGAGAGGTGGAAGAAAGGGCTGCCATGTTGTGCCATGTTGTGTGTGGAGAGTGACGTCCTCAGCTCTGCCTGGGTTTTCTTGGTTACCTCATGTCTTCTTTGGGGTGGGTTGCAGAGAGTGTTTGCTGTCCAGCCTTTGCATGGTGGATTTCTATTTGACTCTGACATGCTCCTGAAGCTGACAATCCTCTCCTGTCCTGGTCTTTGTGATTCCTCTGCCAGGAGCTGGAGAAACATCCCACTGTGCTCAGGAGAGATCACTTGGCCTGCCCCTTTGCCTGTGCTCCTTCCTTCCATTTCTATCCTTTGTCCTCTTGGTAAAGATGAGACTTTGTGTACCCTGAAGGGCAGTAGCAGAGGGCCCGAGGTGAGAGGGGCCTCTTCTGGGCTTTTTTCATGGCCAGTTGTGCTGGCTCGTTGTCACTTGGGGGCCCTTATGTTGATAACATTCCTTAAAAGCAGCTTGCTTTGCTTCCCTTTTGAGATCTTTACCAAACAACAGAAATGGCTTGGTATATTGCCAATGGCTTCTGCCACCACCACCAGCAAACACACAGACACACACACACACACATACAATTGGGTCCAGTTAGTAATGGTGTCACAGCAGGATTCAAGGCCCAAGCTGCAATCACTAACAGTTATGAGGGGAGTGAATGGATATAATTCTTTCTCCTCCCCCTCCTTGGCAGTTGATACTTCCAATAACTGTTATAATGGAATCCCTTTCTGACCAAGAATGGAGCCTATTTTGACTTGGCTATCACAGGGTTAAACTGTCCTGCAGAAAGGGAATAATCGCACAGAAATGAGCAGGTTCCCCTCTTGGAAGTTTATTCCTTAAGCCCAAGATAGATCAAGTGCTCAGGATGTCTTCAAACAACTTTATTGAACTCTGGGTGACAGCTATACTCAGAGTCTGTCTGGATAGAGATTTGGTTTAGGTAATGTGTGAATTGGGTTTGTAAAGCCTGAAAATACAACACTTCACACATCAAAATCTTAGCAAGGGAAGGGATTTATTAATTCAGGGAAACAGAGATGGAGGGATAAATATTGGGATTGAGGGTGAGGTAAAACTATCCAATAATTTCAGGATGCTGTCAGAAATAGCAATCCCCCCTAGAGGAGAAAGCCTCTGAGTAAAACTATTCTCCCTAACTCCCTCCCAATCTACACTTTTTCTTTAATCTAATATTAACAAGTTCAAGATGGTAAAAGGGTAGTCTTGATTGTACATCTATAATTGTTTAGAGATTGGCTGGACTGCTTATAAGGTATTATCACAGTGCTCACAGCTTGGTGATAGTCAGTATGGAGTTTTCGGCAAAGAAACACCCTGCACCCTGGGTTAGAGATAAGCTAGCTGAGAAGAAGTAATTCCTACCCCTTTCAAGCCACCCAGCTCCCCCAAAGAGTGAGTTTGCCAAGCTGGGTGTCCTGCTTTTTATATCCACATTCTTAACTGCCCCAACTACCCCCTCTCCAGGAGTTCTGGGGGGTACTGTGGAATTCTGTGAGGCAGTTCGCCCCACTTAAGATTATGCATGTTACAACACACACACATACACACACACATACACACACACTGTGCATCTCTCTCTATTCTCCACCTAATTGACAGTTTATCCAGAGATATTTTTGACTGCCCAGATGATACAACAATTTCCCCGAGCTATCATTGCATTCTTCATGTAAAACCCAAGCTGGTCTCAGTCGATACATATTTCGAAGTCTAAGAAAGTGATCCAAAGTATCACTTCTTTGCTCTTAACCTTTGATTTCAGTTTTTTGTCACTATTCCTTTCTGGTGGTTTTCCATACTTTTCTATGCCTGGTTTATCTCTGCCCAATTTTGTTATGCCTCCCATAATTGTTTTAATGGAATACTTGAAGTACTGTTCTCTGTCTGTCAGTATGTCCATCTGTCTCTGTCTCCTACCACCCAAACTCTCTGATCCTTTAGCTATGTGGAGATATTTCTGAGAAAATGATGACTGAGGTTAGTTTAAGAAAGTGCTGTCATGTCCTTCCTGGACTGTTACTGATATCTCTGCTCTTGATGGGGTTTCATTTTTGTTTATTATGGAATTGTTAGGATCTTGTCTTCCTCAGGGAGGGCTGCAGAGAGTGCTTCCTTTGAACACTTTCCAGGCACTACTAGCCTACTGGAAGTCTGAGTTGTCTCTAGTCCTTGTTGATTTTTGTTGTTTTGTTGTTTTGTTGATTCACAACCATGAAGGAGAGAAGCCATCCCACATAGCTCAGGAAAGATGACTTTTCTACTGAACTACCATTGCATTCTCTGTGTGAACCAAGCAGGTCTCACTGGGTCATTTTGGAGACTATCATTGCTTGTTGGGCCTTTCATTTTATTCCAGCTTTGCCTCCCTCTTCCTTTCTGGTGGTTTTCAAAAGTTTTCTATGCCTTCTTTATCTCTCCCATGGTTTTTTATACCTCCTATAGTTGTCTTAAGGAAATAGTTGAAGTGAAATGATGCCTTTCTTCATCTCTCTGCCCCAACCTCTGTCTGTGTTTATCTCCTCATCACTGTCCTGCTGTCTCTCCCTCTTTCTCGGTATCTACCTAGCTGTCTGTCTGTCTGTCTATCTATCTATCTATCTATCTATCTATCTATCTATCTATCTATCTGTCTGTCTATCTGTCTGTCTGTCTGTCTCTGTCTTGACCACATACCCTCTCTCTATTGCAGTGACCATATGGGAAATGTTTCATCATAGTTTGTGAAGAAAAAGTGAGACAGGACTGAGACATGACTGCATGAGAAGGAAAAGGAGGACCTCTTTTCAGATGTGACCCAGTAGGACAGCAGAGGGTCTCAATCCACGTGGTACCCAGCAGATGTTGAGCCAACTCCCAAATGGATGTAAGCAGAAACAATTCAGAGGAGAGCTCTGCAGACTCTTCTTCTGAGGCTGCAATCATGAAAGCTACTGCTCCAAGGTGGTGGAGGCATGGCCAGGAGGTGGTTGATGTGCCCCAGGCCTGGGGTTTTCAATGGAATGCAAAGTTGTTTGGAATGGGCTGGGTAATGGAGCTACCCCATGTGCATTGTAACATGTGTGATCTTAAGTGGGGTGAACTGCCCCACAGAATTCCACAGTACCCACAGAACTCCAGGAAAGGGGGCAGTTGGGGCAGTTAAGAATGTGGGTATAAAAAGCAGGACACCAAGCTTGGCAAACTCACTCTTTGGGGGACAGAGGGAGCTGGGTGACTGGAAAGGGGTAGGAATTACTTCTCAGTAGCTTAGCTTATCTCTAACCCAGTGTGTAGGGTGTTTCTTGGCTGAATACTCATTACTGACTGTAAGCAGACTATTTCCCAAAAGGCCATGAGCACTATGATGAAACTTTGTAAGCAGTGTCCCAGCCAATCCCTCAACAATTACAGATCTACAATCAAGACCATCTCTGCTATCTTGGACTTGTTAATATTAGATTTTTTGGAGAAAGTTCAGATTGTGAGGGAGTTGGGCAGAAATAGCATCATCCAGAGGCTTTCCCCTCTGGGGGCAGGGGCGGGGATTGCTCTTCTGACAGCACCTTGAAGATTTTAGATAGATTTTACCTCACCCTCAATCCTAGTACTTTCCCTCCTTCTCTGTTTCCCTGAATTAATAAATCCCTTCCCTTGTAAGAGTGTGGGTGTGAGGTGTTGTATTTTCAGGCTATATAAGCCTAATCCATACATTACCTAAGCCCAATCTCCATCCTGGCAGATCCTGAGAGGAGTTGTGATCCAGCCATCAGGAAAGTTGCTTGAAGACATCCTGAACACTTTCCCTTTCTTGGGTTTAGGGAATAAGCCTCCAGCAGTGGAAGTAGTCAATTTCTGTGGGATCATTCCCTTTTTGCCAGCCAAATTAGCCATGTGATAACTAAGTCAGATAGCCTCCATTTCTTTTTTTTAAAAAAACATTTATTAATATTACATTAACATTTTAACATGGTTACATGATTCATGCTCCTACTTTCCCCTTCACCCCCCACATTCCCCCCACCCATGGCCAATGCACATTTCCACTGGTTTTAATGTGTGTCATTGATCAAGACCTATTTCCAAATTGTTGATAGTTGCATTGGGGTGGGAGTTTCGAGTCTACATCCCCAATCATGTCTGCCTCAACCCATGTATTCAAGCAGTTGTTTTTCTTCTGTTTCCACTCCTGCAGTTCTTGCTCTGAATGCAGGTGGTGTTCTTTACCATAAATCCCTCAGAATTGTCCTGTGTCATTGCATTGCTGCTAGTACAGAAGTCCATTACATTCGATTTTACCACGGTGTATCAGTCTCTGTGTACAATGTTCTTTTGGCTCTGCTCCTTTCGCTCTGCATCAGTTCCTGGAGGTCTTTCCAGTTCACATGGAGTTCCTCCAGTTTATTATTCCTTTGAGCACAATAGTATTCCATCACCAGCATATACCACAGTTTTTTCAGCCATTCCCCAATTGAAGGGCAGACCCTCCTTTTCCAGTTTTTTGCCACTATGAAAAGCGCAGCTATAAATATTTTCGTACAAGTCTGTTTATCTATAATCCCTTTGGGGTACAAACCCAACAATGGTATGGCTGGATCAAAGGGCAGGCATTTAGATAGCCTCCATTTCTGGACAAAAAGGGAATCTGTTAATGACAGTTACCAGAAGCTGCAAGTGCTAAGGGAAGGGGAGAAGAAAGAATTCCATCCACTCACTCCTCTCCCCCTTGCCAGAGGTTTGCAGCCTGGTGCTTGGATCCTGCTGAGACACCATTGCTAACTGGTCCCATTTTTACAGTATCCATGCATCCATAGGAACCCCTGGATTATTGTAGTAGGACAGCAATGAGCCACTGGACAGCACCTCCCACCCTTGACAGTTGGTTTTCCCCTTGGTGGCCATCATCCCACTAGTGGGTGGCTAGCAGGGCTGTTTTGTGCAGTGCAGAGGTTGGAAGGTGCCAAGTGCTATGGACCCAGATTGGGATCTAAAGGCTTGAGCTCTTGTCCTGGTGATCGTCCCCCCATACCCCCAGAGAAGGCACTCAGTGTTGGTGGAAGTAAGCCCAAAGGTTCCATCCCATGGAAAATGGGCCAGTTGTGGGTCAGTGTGCCAGTG
>NW_025388302.1:8139-9308 GCF_016433145.1 Gracilinanus agilis | reverse complement strand
ATCTCAATAGATGCTGAAAAAGCCTTTGACAAAATACAGCATCCATTCCTATTGAAAACACTGAAAAGTATAGGAATAGAAGGACCTTTCCTAAAAATAATACATATATACCTAACACCATCAACAAACATCATATGCAATGGGGATAAATTAGAAGCCTTCCCAATAAGATCAGGAGTAAAACAAGGATGCCCATTGTCACCTCTATTATTTAACATTGTACTAGAAACACTAGCAGTTGCAATTAGAGAAGAAAAAGAAAATTGAAGGTATCAAAGTGGGCAAGTAGGAGACTTAGCTGTCACTCTTTGCAGATGATATGATGGTCTACTTAAAAAATCCTAGAGAATCAACTAAGAAGCTTGTAGAAATAATCAACAACTTTAGCAAAGTTGCAGGATACAAAATAAATGCACATAAATCATCATCATTTCTATACATTTCCAACACACTAGAGCAGCAAGAAGTAGAAAGAGAAACACCATTCAAAATCACCCTAGACAATATAAAAATACTTAGGAATATACCTACCAAAACAAACACAGCAATTATATGAAAACAACTACAAAACACTTTCCAAACAAATAAAACTGGATCTAAACAATTGGAAAGCCATTGATTGCTCATGGGTAGGTCGAGCTAACATAATAAAAATGACAATTCTACCCAAATTAATTTACCTATTTAGTGCCATACCTATCAAGCTACCAAAAAACTTCTTTACTGAGTTAGAAAAAACTATAACAAATTTCATTTGGAATAACAAAAGATCAAGAATTTCAAGGGAAATAATGAAAAAAAATGTGAAGGAAGGGGGCCTAGCAGTACCAGATATTAAACTATACTATAAAGCAGCAGTCATCAAAACAATATGGTACTGGCCAAGAGATAGAGAGGAGGATCAATGGAATAGACTGGGGATAAATGACATCAGCAAGACAGTGTATGATAAACCCAAAGAGCCCAACTTTTGGGACATGAATCCACTATTTGACAAAAACTGCTGGGAAATTTGGAAAACAATATGGGAGAGGTTAGGTCTAGATCAACATCTCACACCCTATACCAAGATAAATTCAGAATGGGTGAACGACTTGAATATAAAGAGGGAAACTATAAACATGTTAAGTGAACACAGAATAGTATACTTGTCAGATCTCTGGGAAAGG
>NW_025388302.1:0-8039 GCF_016433145.1 Gracilinanus agilis | reverse complement strand
TAATTAGAGAAATGCAAATCAAAACAACTCTGAGGTATCACCTCACACCTAGCAGATTGGCTAAAATGAAAGAAGGGGAGAGTAATGAATGTTGGAGGGGATGTGGCAAAATTGGGACATTAATGCATTGCTGGTGGAGCTGTGAACTGATCCAGCCGTTCTGGCTGGCAATTTGGAATCATGCTCAAAGGGCTATAAAAGAATGCCTTCCCTTTGATCCAGCCATACCATTGCTGGGTTTGTACCCCAAAGAGATCATAGATAAACAGACTTGTATGAAAATATTCATAGCTGTGCTTTTTGTGGTGCCAACAAATTGGAAAAGGAGAGTATGTCCTTCAATTGGGGAATGGCTGAACAAACTGTGGTATATGCGGATGATGGAATACTATTGTGCTAAAAGGAATAATAAACTGGAGAAGTTCCAGGCGAACTGGAGAGACCTCCAGGAACTGATGCAGAGCGAAAGGAGCAGAGCCAGAAGAACTTTATACACAGAGACTGATATACTGTGGTAAAATTGAATGTAATGGACCTCTGTACCAGCAGCAATACAATGACCCAGGACAATTCTGAGGGATTTATGGTAAAGATGCTGCCCACATTCAGAGGAAGGACTGCAGGAGAGGAAACATATAAGAAAAACAACTCCTTGAACGCATGGGTCGGGGTGGACATGATTGAGGGTGTGGACTCGAAAGTACCACACCAATGCAACTACCAACAATTTGGAAATTGGTCTTGATCAAGGACACATGACAAAACTAGTTGAAATGCGCATCGGCCATGGGTGGGGGGAGGTGCGGGGGGGGGGGTTGAAGGGGAAAGGTGGAGCATGAATCATGTAACCATATTAAAAATGAATATTAATAAATGTTAAAAAAAACAGAGGGAGAATGGAATTCAGACAAGGTCTAAGGTAGGCCTCACATTGGTGAGTCAGCACAGGCCACAGATGGTAAGGGAGCTGAAGAAGTGTACCAAAGGTGATTACAGGATTCTCTTTGCTGTCTTTGGGTATAGTACTCTGTTACATTGCCCATATTCAGATCCAGGTCATAGGCCAAATAGGAGTCCCCAGAGAAAGAGGAAAATTATCACATATCAGTCCTTGTGGCTGTAGGGGAGTACAGAACCCTGGTCACCGTCCCAGGATGGAAAAGATTGCTTACAGTTTCTCAAAAACCAGAGCACAGACCAGGAGATTATAAAGCATGCAACTCCTTAAATCATACCATCTTTGAGGTACTGAAAATTTATATTCACTAGAACTGGTCCTGAAGGTAGTTACAAAAGGACCTGGAGTTTGGAAAAGTGCCCCTTCATCACAGGAATAGAACCCATCTATAATCTTGTTTTCATTAGCAGATAAGGAAAAGATTGGATTAATGAGCAAATGTCAAAATTGAAACACAACAGACAATTATTTTAATGACAAGAGAAGGCCAAAACACAAACTCAGAAAAAGACAATAAAGTCAATATGCAAAACCTGAAGGAAAAATATGAGTTGCTCTTAAGCCCCAAAAGAATTACTGAGGGAGCTCAAAAAGGGATTTTAATGTAAAATATGAAAGGTAAAAGAAAAAGTGGAAAAAATAAGTCTGTGATGCAGGAAAATCTTTTAAAAATTGGATAGCTTAATAGAAGAGACACAAAAATATACTGAAGAAAATAATATCTTAAAAACAAAATTAACCAATTGCTAAAAGAGTTACAAAACATTGAAGAGAAGAACTTCTTAAAAAGCAGAATTGACCGAAAGGAAAAAGATATACAAAAATTCACTGAGGAATAGAACTTTTTAAAAAGTAGTGTTGGCCAAGTGGAAAAGGAAATGCAGAAGTTCACTGAAGAAAAAAACTTCTTAAAATTTAGATTTGAACAAATGAAACTAATGATTTCATGAAACATCAAGAAACAAAGTTAAAGAATGAAAAAAAATAGAAGAAAATGTGAAATTTCTCATTTAAAAAAAATGACCTGTAAAGTGATCCAAGAGATGTAATTTAAGAATTTTTGGACTACCTGAAATCAATTATCAAAAAGGAGCTTAGACATCATCTTTCAAGAAATTAGCAGAGGGGACAGCTAAGTAAATTGAGAGCAAGGCTGAGAGGAAAGTCTGTGGATTCAAATCTAGTCTCTTACTAGCTATGAAGTAACTTAACTCCCATTGCCTAGATCTTACCACTTTTCTGCCTTGGAACCAATACAGAATATTGATTTTATGACAAAAGGTAAGGGTTTTCAAAAAATAAAAGAAAGAAATAAAAAAGAAATAAGGAAAACTGTCCTGATAGTCTAGAACCATAGGGCAAAGTAGTAACTGAAAGAATCCACTGATCCTTATACATATCCTAAAATTAAGGCTACCAGGAATATTGTAGCAAAATTCCAAAGCTTCCAGGGCAAAGAGAAAATATTGCAAGCAGTCAAAAAGCAGCAATTCAAATATTATGGCGTCATCCTATATTAAAGGTTTAGAGGGACTGGAATGGTATTCTGAAGAAAAAAGAACTAGTACTACAGCCAAGAATCATATACCCAGAAAAAATGAGTGTTGTACTTCAGGGAACAAATGGGCATTCAAAGAAATGAGAGCTTTCAAGTATTCCTGATGAAAGGACTAGAGCTGAAAAGAAAATTTGACTCTCAAATACAAAACTCAAGAGAAGCATAAAAAGGTAAACAAGAAAGAGAAATCATAAGAAATTTAATAAAATTAAAAGGAGGTTGTATAGAGAGAAGGCAAGAATGTGAGCTGAATATAATGAGATGATACCTAAAAAAATTAAGGGATAAGAAAGAGGAATGAATTGGGAGAAAGAGGAAAAGATAAGTTTAATGGGATAATTTATCTTACATTAAAGAGACACAAAGTGGTTTTTACACTGGAGGGGAAAATGTGGGAGTTGTTAAGGGAAGTGCTTGAACCTTACTCTCATCAGAATTGACTCAAAGAAGGAAGAACATGAAACACTTTTGTGTATAGAAATCTATCTTACCCTAAAGGAAAGTAGGAGGGGAAGGAGATCAGAGAAAGAGGGTGGGGAGTGCTGGCAGAAGAGAGAGCAAATTCGAGAAGGCAGGAGCCAGAATCAAAACAGATCAAATGAAAGGAGAAAGAGTAGAATAAAAGGGGGGCAAATAGGATTGAGAGTTATACACAATAATAAAAAATGGTAAAAAAGTTTATACAATGTCTCTTTATATCTCAAAGATAAAGAGATATGAATCAAATGTATAAAATATGTCATTTCCCTACTGATAAATGGTCAAAGTTTATGAATAAACAGTTATCAGACAAAGTAATCAAAGATATCTCAAGTTATGTAAAAGAAATGCTCTAAATCACTATCAGTTAGAGAAATTCAAACTAAAACTAACCTGAAGAAGTACTCCACAATAATCAGATTATTTAATATGACAGAAAAAGAAACTAACAAAATGTGGATAGGATGTGGGGAAATTGAGACACTAATGCACTGATTCAACTATTCTGGAAAGCAATCTGAATCTATACCAAAAGGACTATAAAACTGGGCATACCCTTTGACACAGCAATGCCTTTACTATGTCTCCCAAAGAGATTTTAAAAATAATAAGAAGAAAAGAGAAAATGTATACAATTTAAAATAACACTTTGTGTGGTTTCAAATAATGGAAAAATGTGGGGATACCTATCAGTTTGGGAATGACTGAATAAGTTGAAATATATGATTGTAATGAAATACGATTGTGCTATAGGAAATAAGGAGTGAGGAATTTCAGAACAATCTAGAAAGACTTACATGAACTGATGCAGAATGAAATAAGCAGAAGCAAGGATGTAATTTAATGTTATTGAGTCCATTAAGTTTTCACTTTTCTATTTATCTTTTTTACACTTCTCTTCAGTGTTCAATTTGATCATTGAATTTTCTTTTCAATTCTGGCCTTTTGGTCAGAAATGTCTAGAAGTTCCCTATTTCATTAAATATCAACTTTCCCCCCTCAAACAATTATGTTGAGTTTCAAAGAGTATGTAATTTTTGTTTGTAGTCCTAGATCATTTGCCTTTTGGAATATCCTATTTCATGTTTCCCAGTCTTTTAATGTCGAAGTTCCTAGATCCAGTGTGATCTTGACTGTGGCTCCACCATATGTGGATTGTTTCCTTCTGTCTGTTGGCAGTACTTTTTCCTTGCTCTGTGAGTTCTGGAATTTGGATATAATAGTCCTAGGATGTTTTATTGTAATAATTAAGATATTTAACACATCTATGATACTAGAGATACTGAAAAACACAAGATACTTAAGATACTAAGTAACTTTATTAGGAAAGAGAGAAAGAACATACATAGAAGGAAGGTGCCAAGTCTAATAGGATGGAATAATATCCAAAAACAAGTAAGGGAAGAGAAAGAGAAACACAAAGGGAGAGGTAAAAAGGAGACATAGAAGGGAGTAAACTATCTTATATGGAGAAGTGCCTAAGAGTCATCATGGTGGAGGAGAAGATAGGGGATTGGAGGCAAAGCATGAACCATATTCTGATTGCATTTGGTTCAAAGTTGGAGCAACACAGACATTCAGTCACTTATAGAAACCTATCTTACCATAGAGGGAACTAGGAGGAATAGGGGCAGAATAAGATAAGGTTGGGTGGACGAGACTGAAGGTGAATTGGGGTAGATGGTGGTCAGAAGCAAAACATCTGTGAATAGTATAAGGAGAGAGAGAGAGAAGGGTAAATACGGGAAAATAAAAAGGAGAGAATCACACATTTTGTGAGCATAACTTTAAATGTAAATAGGATCAACTCACCCATTATGCAGAAGAGGATAGCAGAGTAGACTAAAAACCAGAACCCAATATGCTATACAACAAACACAGAGGAGGGTGATACACACAAATTAAATCAAGGAGCTAGCTAGTGCACAATTTATTATTCTTCAGATAAAGTAAAATAAGCATGAGTAGCATCATGATCTTATCAAAAGCAAAAATAAAATTGGTCTAATCAAAAGAAATAAGAAAGGAAATTATTTTCTCATAAAAGGAACCATAGACAATGAAGGAAAATCAATACTAAACATATGTGGACCAAATGACAAAGCATACAAACTCCTAAAGGAGAAATGATATGAGTTATAGGAGGAAATAGCAAAACTACAATAGCTCAATTTTCACTTCTTAGGAACAGATAAATCCAACCCCCACCCCCATCCCCACTCCAAAGAAAGGGGAAAAAAAAAACAAGGAAGAAGGAAGAAGGAAGAAGTTAAAGAGGTAAATAAAACTGGCTAAGTTTGATATGATAGACCTCTGGAGAAAACTAAATAGGTATAGAAAGGAATACACCTTTTTCTCAGCAATATATGGCATCTTCACAAAAATTTACCATGATAAGAGACAAAAAGTCACAACCAAATGTAGAAAAGCAGAAATACTAAATGCATGTTTTTCAGAACATAATGAAATAAAAATTATTTTCAACAAAGTGCAGGAGAAATAAAAACAAAAAATTAATAAGTTAAATCATCTTATCCTAAAGAATGAATGGGTTGAAGCACAAATTATAAAGGCAATCAATGATTTCACTAAAGAGAATGGCAATGAAGAAATAACATACATTTTAGTATATCATAGCGAAAGAATAACTTGGGGGAGGAGGGGATTTATATCTCTTAATGCTTCCACCAAGAAAACAGAGAAAGAATAGAACAATGAATTGAGCACACAACTAAAAAATAAATAGTAAAAGAACAAACTAAACATCCCCAATTAAATTAAAAACCCATTTGAAAATTCTGAAAACCAAAGAAGAGATTAAGGAAGAAGCAAGAAAACATTGAACTAATAAAAAAAATAAGTAGTTTGTTTTATGAGGGAAAAAACAACAAAATAGTTAGAATTACTTTGCCCAAATATATGCAAATAAATCTGACAATCTAAGTTAAATAGATATATATTATATATGCTAGATACACTAGCACTAGCAATTAGAGAAGAAAAAGAAATTGAAGGTATTAAAATAGGCAAGGAGGAGAGTAAGTTATCACTCTTTGCAGATGATATGATGGTCTACTTAAAAAATCCTAGAGAATCAACTAAAAAGCTAGTAGAAATAATCAACAACTTTAGCAAAGTTGCAGGATACAAAATAAATGCACATAAATCATCAGCATTTCTGTATATTTCCAACACATCACAGCAGCAAGAGGTAGAAAGAGAAACACCATTTAAAATCACCCTAGACAATATAAAATACTTAGGATCTATCTACCAAACCAAATACAGGAATGGTACAAACATAACTACAAAACACTTTCCAAACAATTAAAACTAGATCTAAACAATTGGAAAAACATCGAGTGCTCATGGGTAGGATGAGCTAACATAATAAAAATGACCATTCTACCCAAATTAATTTACTTATTTAGTGCCATACCTATCAAACTACCAAAAACCTTTTTTTACTACATTAGAAAAAACTATAACAAAGTTTATTTGGAAGAAAAAAAGATCAATAATATGAAGGGAAATAATAAAAAAAAAAAGTGAAGGAAGGTGGCTTAGTAGTACCAGATATTAAGCTATACTATAAAGCATCAGTCATCAAAACAGTATGGTGCTGGCTAATAGATAGAAGGGAGGATCAGTGGAATAGACTTGGGGTAAGTGATGTCAGCAAGACAGTGTATGATAAACCCAAAGAGCCCAACGTTTGGGGACATGAATCCACTATTTGACAAAAACTGCTGGGAAAATTGGAAAACAATATGGGAGAGCTTAGGTTTAGATCAACATCTCACACCCTACACCAAGATAAATTCAGAATGGGTGAATGACTTGAATATAAAGAGGGAAACTATAAATAAGTTAAGTGAACACAGAATAGTATACCTGTCAGATCTCTGGGAAAGGAAAGATTTTAAAACCAAGCAAGAGTTAGAGAAAATTACAAAATGTAAAATAACTAATTTTGATTATATTAAATTAAAAAGTTTTTGTACAAAGAAAAACAATGCAACCAAAATCAGAAGGGAAACAACAAAATGGGAAAAAAATCTTTATAACAAAAAATTCTGGCAGAGGTCTAATTATTCAAATATACAAGGAGCTAAATCAATTGTATAAAAAAATCAAGCCATTTCCCAATTAATAAATGGACAAGGGACATGAATAGGCAATTTTCAGATAAAGAAATCGAAAGTATCAATAAACACATGAGAAAGTGTTCTAAATCTCTAATAATTAGAGAAATGCAAATCAAAACAACTCTGAGGTACCACCTCACACCTAGCAGATTGGCTAAAATGACAGCAGGGGAGAGTAATGAATGTTGGAGGGGATGTGGCAAAAGTGGGATGTTAATGCACTGTTGGTGGAGTTGTGAACTGATCCAACCATTCTGGATGGCAATTTGGAACTATGCCCAAAGGGCTATAAAAGAATGCCTGCCCTTTGATCCAGCCATACCATTGTTGGGTTTGTACCCCAAAGAGATCATAGATAAACAGGCTTGTGCAAAAATATTTATAGCTGAGCTCTTTGTGGTGGCAAAAACCTGGAAAACAAGGGTATGCCCTTCAATTGGGGAATGGCTGAACAAATTGTGGCATATGTTGGTGATGGAATACTATTGTGCTAAAAGGAATAATAAATTGGAGGAATTCCATGTGAACTAGAAAGACCTCCAGGAAGTGATGCAGAGTGAAAGGAGCAGAGCCAGAAGAACATTGTAAACAGAGACTGATATACTGTAGTAAAATTGAATGTAATGGACTTCTGTATTAGCAGCAATGCATTGACCCAAGACAATTCTGAAGGATTTATGGAAAGGAACACTACCCACATTCAGAGGAAGAACTACAGGAGTAGAAACACAGAAGAAAAACAACTGCTTGGACACTTGGGTTGATGAGGACATGATTGGGGATGTAGACCTGAAAAGACCACACCCATGTAACTATCAATAATGTGTAAATAAGTCTTGACTGACCACACATATTAAAACCAGTGGAAATGTGAATTAGCTACGGGGGGTGGGGG
>NW_025388301.1:0-4441 GCF_016433145.1 Gracilinanus agilis | reverse complement strand
TGAAGGCTATCCGCTTTCGAAGGTGGCATTCCCTGTGAGAGTTTTCCAACTTATGAATGTGCACACATTAATTGTCACCAATGCTGCTGGTGGACTGAACCCTGAGTATGAAGTTGGGGATATTATGCTGATCTGAGATCATATCAACTTGGCAGGACTCAGTGGCCAAAATCCACTCAGAGGACCCAATGATAAAAGATTTGGAGAAAGGTTTCCTCCCATGTCTGACGCTTATGACCGAATTTTGAGACAGAAAGCCCATGGCATCTGGAAACAAATGGATCAAGAACGACCACTACATGAAGGAACTTATGTTATGGTGGGAGGCCCCAGCTTTGAAACCATCGCAGAGTGTCGGTTTCTGCAGAAAATAGGGGCTGATGCTGTGGGTAAGTAGGGAGTCCTGGTAGAATTCTGCCTGCAGAGGAGATTGGAGTTAAATCCTGAAGAGCTGAAAAGGAAACTGAAGGTTCCATTTAGATTAGTTATTTAGATAAATGCATGATTGGGGGGGGGGGGATGGAATAACAGTATCTCTAACTTTTTCTTATCAACTAAATTTTGAATGTTAAAAGTCAGTGCTTGACTTAATACTTATTGGTTTAATATCTGTTCATCTGTGAAGAAAGCTAAAGTTTTACAAACCAGTGTGTTTATCAGTGTATAAAATCAAGAGATTTCCCCAGACTGTTCTAAGCATTTTACAAATATTTGATCCTCAAAACAACCTTGCAAGGGGGGTGCTATTATCTTCATTTTACAATTGAGGAAATTGATGCAAACAGGTTAAGTGACTTACCGACAGTCACTCAGCTAGTGTCTTGAGGTTGTATTTGAATTCAGGTCTTCCTGATTAGGACTGCCAGCTTCCTCTGTAGACAAACTTTTAAGAGCTTACTGTGTGTCCTTTCCTCAAAGAGCTCCCTTTTAAAAATTCTTAGTTATTTCTAAGACAGTAAAGTTAAAAGATAGAAGGGCAAGGACTAGGGGAATGTGGTTAAGTGACTTGCTTAGGATCACAAAGCTAGGACCTGTCTGAGGTCAGATTTTCCATGTCCTCCAAAATCCAGGCCTGGTACTATATCCACAACACATTCTTATTTTATTTGGGATCAGACAAGTTGGATTAAAATTTCAGTTCTTTACTACTACCTGTGTGTGAACTTGGGCAAGCTGTTTTATCTGTAAAATGAGGGGTGTGGATATTAAGCAGTTTTTAAGGTTCCTCCCATCTCTAAAAGAGATCCCCATCTATGAAAGGAACTCAAATTTTAGTGAGGGAAGACCTCACCCTCCACCCCCATACATAAAGGAGATTGTACCCTTACTGATCATTGAAACTTAAAAACTGAAATCAGCCATTTCATATCAAGAATTCCAAACTCCAGCAGAACACTCCCTTTCAAGAAATATCACAAAAACCTAAGAGAAATTGTTGATAACTGTCCCTTTATGGGGCTTGCCAGGTTGGTGGTCCTAATAGTTTCTCTACTCTACTATGACCTCTCTTGGAAAATGGGCTTGATCTGGTCAGGACAGCCCTGAACTGGTGATGAGGCCTTTGTCTTGACACAGCTCCCTTTCTTTCCCCACAACAGGCATGAGCACGGTACCAGAAGTGATAGTGGCTAGGCATTGTGGCCTTCGGGTCTTTGGATTCTCCCTTATTACAAACAAATCAATATTGGACTATGAAACCCACGAGACTGCCAATCATGAAGAGGTACTGATGGCTGGGCAGCAGGCTGCCAAGAAGTTGGAACAATTTGTCTGTATTCTTGTGGAAAACATGCAGCCACCATCATTGGAAAAGACTTTTTGACCTCTCCTTCCCTGCTGCCTCCATTTCATTCCAGATTGTGGCCAGGTTTAATCCTTGCTGAGCCACTTAGCTCCCTTCCTTAAGGTGTTGGTAGAAGAAATGTGGGTATTATATCTACTTAACCTATTAGACCCCCTTCCTAATGTTATCTAATCCTCTTTTTTATTCCTTTGGTCCCTTCCCTCTAAAGCTGGATCATTCCATTGTAGCTCCTAACCAACAGCCAACATTCTTCATTCCACCTCTGGTGGATGTGAGGATTAAGTCCACATTGCACTAAAGCTGCTGCTAATATTTTGAAAGGACTACTACTCATATTCCCTGGGGCATATTCTCTGCCATCCTATGACTTCTGAGACTTTGGTCCCAGACCAGTGTGTTTTACAAATAGTACTATGCAGGAATAAAAAGATAGCCAGACAGAAATGTTTTTGCTTTTCTGTGCAGGGTGGGGATAAATATAGTTTAAGCTCTAAGAATATTGTATAAAAATATGTATTGAAGTATGACGATGACAAGGATAGCCTACTTTCTCAGTTAATAGTGTATTTCAGAAGTTGTATATTAGTAAATTGTGCTCAGGGCATTAACAGGTAAGACAAGGAGCTGTGTTTTCTTTTATGTAGGGCTGATTTATAACAAGTAGACACATTAAGTGCCACTGTTAGGCTTTTTCAGAGATAAAATAAATAAAAGGTAGTTCTACTGTCCAAAGGCATTTGGTTGGTAGGGGGATATGAGATACATATACAATACAGTAGAATATAGTGCAACATTTAAGAGCCAGGAAAAAAAAGTTGGGAGGTTACTCAGGCAATTGATCAACAGAAAAAAGGAGTTCAAAGTCCCACAGGCAACTACCAATCCAGGTGTAGAAACCAAGAACACATACTGAGAAGAGGAATCAGGAATTATCTTCTTTCTTAGGATTCCTTAAGGGGGAGGATAGTGTGGATAAGGCTAATGGGTCTTAAATGCCTTGTTAAGGAATGTGGGTTAAACATTTTCAGTGAGGGAGACGGATGGGCAAAGTAATAGGAAATAGTGCGTTGGGAGGATGACTAGCAGCACCCCCAAATTAGAACAGAGCATCAGTTTCAAAACTTGGACAATAGTCCAACTGGTGGCCTAAACTATGCTGGTGTCAGTATTAATGGAAAAGAGTAATACAGTCAAGAGATGGCAAAGGTAGAATCCATAAGACTTGGCAACTAATTTGGGAGTTTGGGAGAAAGTTAAAAAAAAATAATTCCAAAGATTCTGGCCTTCAGAAAGTTGGAAAATAATGGTGCTATTAAATAGAAATTAGGAAGAATGGTGAATTTTATGGGGAAAAGGAATGAATTGTTTTGAACTTGTCTAGTTGTGGTTGTATAGCAAGCAGATAAGAGATATATGCAGGAATGATCAGAACTGGAGATAGATTTGTGATATGTTTGTATAGGTCAACAGTTCTGGGAATAGATAAGGCTAAGAATGAAAGGTTCATGTGGTGGAGGTAAGGCAAGGATAGAACCAAGTTAATAGTTAATGGGGTGGGAAATGGTCTTAGAAAAGTCCCATTCGGTTTGGCAATTAGGAAGTCTGGTAACTTTAGAGAATAGTTTCATAAGAGTGTGAGTAGTAGCCATCAGATTACAGAGGTTTGGGTAAACAAGTGGTCAGGAAGCAGCTAAACAATGTTCTTGGCCTTCTGAATTTTAACCAATGAACTAGGGTTTTCCTATATGTATAGCATTGTGACTACTAGGATGAAACAAAGGAAGTATTGTGCTTCCCGGATAGCCTTCTCCCCTCCAGGACAAGTAGCCCTTCATGCTACCTTATGGTAGGTCAGAACCTCTACTCTGGTGCCTCTGGTTCCTAGCCAGTGCCCTATGTTCTCTGACTCCTTTCTCTAGAAAAACATACTTTTTTCAGGTAGCTATTAATAGGAGGAAATGGTTTTATTTCTAAAGGAAAATTTCACAAAGTAAATGGTAGGTCTATATAGGAGTTAATATTCTGGGTTGGACTCCAAAACCATGTCTATCAGGATGTCTGACTTTCTTACTTAGCTATGCCCAGCACATAGGTAGCCAGTGCCATGTTGTCACAATTCATATAATCTGCCATTAGCATATGCTTTTACTTTTGACAGAATTAAGCAATTCTGGACCGAGACTACCTTCTGCATTTCTCTTTTTAAGATAAGCACCCAACTGTAACTTTATTTTAATTGGAGAAAAGGCTCAACTTTAGGATCCCTATTAGGGTGGATAAAATTAAACCAAGAGCTGGATTTGGACCAGGAACTTATTAGCCTGTTCTGTATCTTTTAGTACCATGGTTCAGCTCATTGGTAGCACTAAAAAGTTGGAACCACACAACCTGAGAATTAAGGATCCAAGAGTGTCTGGTGGCTTATCAGGACTAAACATAGCGTTATTATTAGTAAATATAATTTGCAGTATTTGATGGGAAGACAGGTCAAATAGAGGTTCATAGATGTCCTATTTACAAAGCTCAGCTAGGACTTGTACTCTGCTTGGTAGTATGTTGAACACTGGAGTAAAATGACTACTCAATTTCACTTTGATTTAGAAGTTGAATTATTTTGTGGTGTCCCAGCAATATCAG
>NW_025388300.1:1106-1647 GCF_016433145.1 Gracilinanus agilis | reverse complement strand
TAGATAAACTGACTTGTATGAAAATATTTATAGCTGCGCTTTTTGTGGTGGCAACAATTTGGAAAAGGAGGGTATGTCCTTCAATTGGGGAATGGCTGAACAAACTGTGTCATATGCGGGTGATGGAATACTATTGTGATAAAAGGAATAATAAACTTTAGGAGTTCCAGGCGAACTGGAGAGACCTCCGGGAACTGATGCAGAGCGAAAGGAGCGGAGCCAGAAGAACATTGTACACAGAGATTGATATACTATGGTAAAATTGAATGTAATGGACCTCTGTACCAGCAGCAATGCAATGACCCAGGACAATTCTGAGGGATTTATGGTAAATAATGCTACCCACATTCAGAGGAAGTACTGCAGGTGAGGAAACATATAAGAAAAACAACTGCTTGAACTCATGGGTTAGGGTGGACATGATTGAGGGTGTGGACTTGAAACTACCACAACAATGCAACTACCAACAATTGGAAATTGGTCTTGATCAATGACACATGACAAAACTAGTGGAAATGTGCATCGGCCATGGGTGGGGGGA
>NW_025388300.1:0-1051 GCF_016433145.1 Gracilinanus agilis | reverse complement strand
GGGGGGGGTGAAGTGGAAAGGAGGAGCATGAATCATATAACCATATTAAAAATGAATATTAATAAATGTTTGAAAAAAAAGACTATCTGCCTTTTGATCCAGCCATAGAGCTGCTTAGTTTATACCCCAAAGAAATAATAAGGAAAAAAACTTGTATAAAAATATTTATAGCCTCACTTTCTGGTGGCAAAAAAAAAAAGTTGGAAAATGGGTGAATGTCCTTTGATAGGGGAATGACTGAACAAATGTGGTGTCTGTTGCTGATGGAATACTATTGTGCTCAAGGGAATAAAGAACTGGAGGTATTCCATGTGAACTGCAATGACCTCCAGTAATTGATGCAGAGTAAAAGGAGCAGATCCAGGAGAACAATGTACAGAGAGACTGATACACTGTGGTACACTCAAACATAAGGGACTTTTATACTAGCAGCAATGCAAGGAACCAGAGCAAGGCTGAGGAACTTATAAGAAAGAAAACTAGCCACATTCAGAGGAAGAACTGTGGGAGGAGAAACAAAGAAGAAAAACAACTGCTTGAACACATGGGCTGTTGGGAATATTATTGGGGATGTAGACACTAAATGATAACTCTAGTCCAACTATCAATAATATGGAATTAAGTCTTGATCAATAATATGTGTAAAACCCAGTGGAATTGTGTGTCAGCTAAGGGAGGTTAGGGGGGATTAGGAGAGAGGGAAAGAAAATGAAATATGCAACTAGAAGAAAATATTCAAAATAAAAAAAAATAATTTCAAAGTTCAAAAAAAATTAAAAATACAGATTGAAAGTGTGTATTTCATTTTTCTTGATTCTCTATCCTTGATTGGCCATTAACTTATCCCATTATGCCTAAATTGAAGAGATATTTTTTTCTAGTACTTCTAATTTACTTATGATCAACTTTTATGTCTGTCATGTATACATTTGGTACTTATAATGCTATAAGTTGTGACATTTTCTAATTTCTGCCAGATTGCTTTCCAATTTTATTGGTAGTCCTTGTTAAATAGTGTGTTTTTAATCCATTAACTAGGTTCTTTGCATTT
>NW_025388299.1:0-1842 GCF_016433145.1 Gracilinanus agilis | reverse complement strand
GTCATTCATTCATAAGTTCATTCATTCATTTTTCATTGATTAAATGATTCTTTCACCCATTAATTTTTTCATCCATCCATCCATCCATTCATTCAATCGCTATTTCATTCTTTCATTAACTTATTTATTCCTTTATTCATTCTATATTTCATTCATTCATTTGTTCTTTCATCTATTCACTAATTTATTTTTTCATTCATTGATTTAATTCTTTCAATTTTTCATTCATTTGTTCATCCTTTCCTTCTTTCTTTCATTCATGCATTCATTCTTTTGTTTACATATTCATTCATTCATCCATCCCATCATTTTTTCTTTCAGTCATGAACTCATTACTTCATTCAATCTTTTATTACTTCATCTATTCCTTCATTCTTTAATTCCTTCATACAGTAATTCATTCATTGAAATAAAGGTTGTTTAATTCATCTATTCCTTCAGTCCTTCATTCTTTAATTCCTTCATACATTAATTCATTCATTGAAATGTTGGTTAATTCATTCACTCATTTGATCATTCATTCATTCTTTCATTCCTTTCTTCATACATTAATTCATTAGGTCATTCATTTTTTCAATTTTTCTTTCAATCATTCTTTTATTGTTTCATTCATCTACACCTCAGTTCATTCATTCGTTCATTCACTCATTCGTTCGTTCCTCCTTTTATTCATTTGTACTCTCATTCATTCATTCATACAATCATTCCTTGTTTCATTCATTCATTCACTCATTCATTTTTAGTTCATTCTTTTATTCATCCATAGATTTATGCATCCATTTACGCAATCATTCACTCATTCGTTGATTAATTTACACTTGTGGGAGGCCTGCTCCCACAGGAAAGGGGTCTTCTTGGAGGAGAAAAGAGTCTGCGAAAATGAAAGTGAAAACAGTCAGAGTTTCAGCCATGCATCACAGAGGTTGCTGTGATCTGGCTTGGGCTGTTTTTATTTTATATACTTTAAAGATCACATACATGGTTGGCATGGAATTTCATTTTCAACATACATCTTTTCTTGGAGATAATGAATAAGTAATACATTAACTTTGTTACTAACAACTTTTCATTGTCCAGTAACTTTCAATATTTTTCAAAGGTAGGTAGGGGCGGGATGTACCCGTCTTTTCAAGGAACAACTTCTCTATTTTTCATCCATTTTCCTCTTGACATACTGAAATCAGGAAAGCTTGTAATTTCTTAGTTTCCCATTACATAAGCTTCTGTGTATGGGAATGGAAAATCTAAGTTTTGTTGGAGTTTTAAAATCTTTAGCATTAACTCATTATTTAATATTTACATTATTGTTACGAAGTGATTTTTAGTCACTTTCTTTCATTCATCATTAACTCATTTGTTCATTCATTTCTTTGTTCATGCCATATTTCAGTCATTTATTCGTTCCTTAATACATTCACTCATTTTTATGCTTTCATTAATTTATTAACTCATTCAATTTTTCATTCATTCATTCCTTCAATAATTCTTTCAGTCATTCCTTAACACTTTTGTTCATTCATTCATTTTTATTCCTTCATTTCTTCTTTAATTCATTCCCTTATTCCTTAATTTATTGATGCATTCATTAAGTCTATCCTTCCTTCAGTCATTTGTCTATTTATTGTTTGGTTCCTACATTCATTCAAAAGTTCATTCATTCATTTTTCATTGATTCCTTGATTTATTCCCTCATTAATTCTTTCTTTCTATATTCATTCAATCATTTTCATTCATTCATTCACTCATTCATTCATTCCTCTTTTCATTCTTGATTTCATCCATTCCCTCATTTATTTATTCATTCATTGATCTATTAATTCATTCAATTGTTCATTCATTCAT
>NW_025388298.1:0-3661 GCF_016433145.1 Gracilinanus agilis | reverse complement strand
CAGTTTATTAATACAACTGGGCAATCAAAGCTATCAATAGTTAATACCAATTCAGTCAGACCAATTATACTTTGGGGCAGTTATTATTTAATTATTATAATTGGTGAGCCAAAAGTATTTGTAAAATCCTTTAATATTCTGTGGAGTAGTCAGTGATGAAAAGGAACAGACAAGGAACATGGTATTGTACAATATGGCTCAACTAATAACTGAAGGAGTTTCATCCTACCTCCGGCACCTTCCTGTGCCTAGAATATTCAGTGGAATACTGAATCTCATAGTGTGGGACATTTTCAAATTAATGCCATTAATTATAGTTATCATTTTATTAGGATTTGCACTGGAGTACCAATTATATTTAATAGTTGGTAAAGTGTTAGCTAAGAAGAAAAGAGAACTATGTAAGAATCAAACAGAAGTCAGGCTGGCATATTTGGAAGAATTCATTGCCCAATTAAACAAAATGATCTCAAAGCAAAATGAGATTATAATGCAATTTCTCAAACCAGATTTTACCAAACTTTCAAAGACAAAAACTGATTCCACCACTGATCATGCAAATAGCACCACTGCTAAAACAAAAGCAAATAAAAAAATAATAACAATGATACTACCTTTTTCCCCCTGAAAGAAGTCCCAACATTTATGCCTGACCATAAATTAATTAATGTAAGACAACATAGCCCATTTACTCTAGCAGATAAGAAAGGATTCAAAAACGTACTCATTCCTTTGAGGAAGAACTGATAGCAGCCATAAAAATGATGGAAAAAATATGCAAACAGTATAACCTCACATGGTGGGACTTTCACTCTCTTATGGATGAGCTTTTAATGAAAAGAGAAAAAAAAGAGAAGGTGATTAGCTAATCATATCTAATGAAGGTTGCGTTCAATGGTCGCAATCAGATCCACACTGGGACATAAATGATTCTTTACATTTTGAAAGATTAATGCCAGACCAGGGAGACAGTTTTTTTTCTAAACCCTTGTACTTCACTGTATTTTCTCATAGGTGGAAGATTGGTAAGGGTGGGCAATGGTGGTCAAGTGACTTGCCCAGGGTCACACAGCTGGGAAGTGGCTGAGGCCGGGTTTGAACCTAGGACCTCCTATTTCTAGGCCTGACTCTCACTCCACTGAGCTACCCAGCTGCCCGAGATAGTTTTGAAAGCAGTGATGTCATGCTCAAAACATTGGTGACCTGGAATAAGTTTGAGAAGCTGAGACAATCTATCCATCAAAATTCCTGGATAGATTAATAGAGCTTGGGCGACAATACATAGACCTGGATATATATAGAGAAAGGGAAGTGTGTCATCTTAAGAGTCAATTCATGAAGAACTCCTGCACTATAGTAAAAAATTATTTCAAACTTCAATTTCCTAACTGGAGCAGCATGGACATAGATGAACTGAGACATATTGAGATGAATATTTACAAGGGGAATCAGGAAAAAAGAGAAGACAAACATACAGAATTAGTAGAGGAAATAAGGAAGGAAATAAAGAAAAGCAAACTAGATAAAGTTGACAAAGGAGACAAAACTGTTGCATTAGCTGCTGTCAGGAATCAAAGACAATTTAGTAATCAAAAACAATATAATAATAAAGGACCATCTAGTTATCTCTGAAAGAAAAAAGGACATTGAATGTGTAACTGCAGATACTGGAAAAATATCTTAAGGAATTTCAGGAATAATGGGACAAACTTTAGGGATAATAATTTTAGATCTCATAATAGTAACAATGTTAAGAACAGAGACAATTACAAATGTGGTAGTTCAGATATAATAATTATGACAACTAAGAGAGATACAATAATAATAATGAGAACTACAATCGAGGAAATTTTAGAAATGGAAATGGTAGATACAATGATAGAAACAATAACCAGAGTAGTAACCAAGCTGAAGCTAATAAATTATTATACTATACTAAAAATGGGGCATGTCCAAAATATAATCAAAGCCAAAATGCAAATGCTACTTAAAAAGAGGAACCCCAGAAAGGGGCACATGGTCCAGTATGAAGGTATTTCAGGGAAGACGGAATTATAGAATCTAAGACTGGGACTAGGATAGATTTTAAAATCTGAATACCACACAGCAAGAATTAACACATGAAATTAACCAGATTTTTTAAATTCAAAAAGCAATGTAATGATAGCAGGCTGGTCAATATGAAAGCAAAGGAAAGTGATAAATGTTGGAGAGGATGTGGCAAAATTAGGACTCTAATACACAGCTGGTGGAGTTGTGAATTGGTCCAAACATTGTGGAGGGCAATTTGTGCAAAGGGCTTTAAATGAATGCTTGTCCTTTGACACAGCCATACCACTGCTGAGTTTATACAGCAAAGAGATCATAAGGAAAAAGAGTTCTACAAAAATATTTATAGCTTTGCTCTTTGTGGTAGTAAAAAATTGGAAAATGAGGGGGTGTCATTCAATTGGGGAATGGCTGAATAAATTGTGGTATATGTTGGTGATGAAATATTATTGTACTGAAAGGAATAAAGAAATGGAGGAATTCCATGTGAACTGGAACAACCTCCAGGAATTGATGCAGAGTGAAAGGAGCAGAACCAGGAGAACATTGTACACAGAGACAGATACATTACGGCACAATCGAATTTAATAGACTTTTCTACCAGCAGCAATGCAATGACCCAGGAAAATCCAAAGAAACTTGTGAGACAGAGTGCTATCCACATCCAGAGAAAGAACTGTGGAAACAGAAATGCACTAGAAATATATATATGCATGATCACATAATGCAACAGGGATGTGATTAGGGTTATGAAGTTAAAGGATCACTCTACTGCAAGTATGAATGACATAGAAATAAGTTTTGAACAATGATACATGAATAACCCAGCGGAATGGCTTTTTGGCTTTGGGTGGAGGAGGAGAGAGCAGGGGAGGAGGGTTTATGAATCATGTAACCATGGGAAAATATTCTAAATAAAAAATTTTAAAAAATTTTAAAAGTAAAGTAAAAAAATAAAAATACTCATCCCCAAAAAAACCAAATAAAATGAAATGAGCCTTTCTTATCTTTTGGTCTTTATTCACTGGAACTGGAAATTATCAAGGTAACCCTAAGTCTCAGGGACCATCAAACATTTATGTGGATATTGCAATTGAGGGAAATTGACCTAAAAGCTATTTCCTTTTTTAAATAATTGTATCAGTCACTTTAATCCAACAAATCTCAAAATCGATCTACTTCTCCATACATGAGGAGACAGAGGCATCAGATCTTGTGCAAGCACTTAGAGATTTAAGTACCTGTTGGCAAGAGGACAGTCTTTATTTCCCACCACAGCAATGTGCTGTAAGCATAAAGGACACAGAGGAGCTCACAAACACATGTTAAAACTCAAAAAATAAAGCACTAAGAAAAACCTGTAAGCATTTTTCAGAGAGGAAGTCAATTCAGGATTCCCAGCTGCCTAACCTCCCAACATTCCTAGGGTGCCCAAGCTCTTTCACAGATCACAGTTCTTTCTACAAATTCTCTTCCAGTCTCATAGTACACTTTGTGGTTTGAATTCCCTCCAGAAAAAAGAAAAATTCTAGGCTACTAGAAAGCAACCCTTTTCCCATCCAAATAACTCATGTTAAGAATACCTAGCAAATTAAAGGACTTCTGTTCCTCC
>NW_025388297.1:0-5087 GCF_016433145.1 Gracilinanus agilis | reverse complement strand
TTGAGCTCTGCCAGTTTCTCCTTTATGAATTTGGGTGCTATGCCACTTGGTGCATACATATTGAGCAGTGTTATTTCCTCATTGTTTATACTACCTTTAATCAGGATGTAATGACCTTCCCTGTCTTTTTTAATCATATCTATTTTTGCTTTGGCTTTGTCAGAAATCATAATAGCCACTCCTGCCTTCTTTTTCTCATTTGATGCCCAAAAGATTTTGCTCAAACCCTGAACCTTAAACTTGTGTATGTCCACCCGCCTCATATGTGTTTCTTGTAGACAACATATGGTGGGATTTTGGTTTCTAATCCACTCTGCTATTTGCTTCCGTTTTATGAGCGAGTTCATCCCGTTCACATTCAGAGTTATAATCATCAGTTGTGCATTTGCTGACATTTTCAAATCCTCCCCCCTTCCTACCCCTTCCCCTTAAGCTATTTCCTTAAAAACCAGTGGCTTGCTATAAAGGCCCTATCCCTTATCCCCTCCCTTGATTGACTTCCCTTTCTACCCCCTCCCTTATTTCCCCCCCTCCTTTTTGTTTTTAAAGGTCTTATGAGTTCCCTCCCCCTTCTCCCCTCCCTTTTTTTGTTCTCCCCACTCCCCTGCTCCCCTTGGAAAGAAAGAAAGAAAGAAATGCATAAAAAATATGTGCTGGGGGCAGCTGGGTAATTCAGTGGATTGAGAGCTGGGCCTAGAGATGGGAGGTCCTAAGTTCAAATCTGACCTCAGACACTTCCTAGCTATGTGGCCCTAGGCAAGTCACTTAACCCCCATTGCCTAGCCCTTACTACTCTTCTGCCTTGGAACCAATACATAGTATTGATTCTACTGTGGAAGATAAGGGTTTTAAAAAATTGTACTAAGCCATAAACTTCACATTGTTTACAATTTGTTTTAAAACATGTAAATTATATGTATGCTGAAACAGACATCCTCTATTTTTGAGTTCCCTTTGGATTTGTTACCTTTTATTTGTTACACTTTGATATTTTTTTCTTATTTTGTAGCTGTTTTTAAAAAAATACAATCATAGTATGTATTATTTTCTTTTCCTCTTTTCACATATTTTCCTTCCTTTCTTTCTATTTCTAATATTTGCCATTTCTAATAACAAAGTACAATTCATTAAATATGACAATCCATCCAGCTATATGGAGGCTCTCCTCATCAGTGCATTTGTGTTAGTTCCAGTTATTTTGTCATTACAAAAAAAAGCTTCCATGAATATTTTTATACATAAACTACTTTCTACCCTCTCAATAATGTGCTTAGGGCCTAATCTTGGCAATGGGATCCTAAGATCACTGAGTATGAACAGCTTAAAACTCTTTTTTTACCCCCACAATATTTTATTTATTTTTTTAGAATATTTTCCTATGGTTCCATGATTCATGTTCTCTCCCTCCTCTACCCTCCCCACTCCTGGAGCTGACAAGCAATTCCACTGGTTAATACATGTCATAATTCTCAAAACCTATTTCCATGTTATTTATATTTGTAATAGAGTAATCTTTTAAAAACCAAAACCCAAAATCATACACCCATACAATCAAGTGGTAAATCATATCTTTTTCTTCTGTGTTTCTTCTCTCATGATTCTTTCTCTAGATGTGGATAGCATTCTTTTTTTTTTAAAACCCTTGTACTTCGGTGTATTGTCTCATAGGTGGAAGATTGGTAAGGGTGGGCAATGGGGGTCAAGTGACTTGCCCAGGGTCACAAAGCTGGGAAGTGGCTGAGGCCGGGTTTGAACCTAGGACCTCCTGTCTCTAGGCCTGACTCTCACTCCACTGAGCTACCCAGCTGCCCTGATAGCATTCTTTTTCATAATTTTCCTGAGATTGTTCTTGACCATTGCATTGCTATTAGTAACACAGTAGATAGCTTAAAACTCTTAATGTGTATTTCCATCTTGTTTTCTAAAAGAATAATTCACAGCTGCTCTAAAATGTAATATTAGACATAGTTCTCCATTTTGCTATCAGCATTTAATTTGATCATTTGGCCCATTTGTACCTCAGTTCTGTACGAAGGGAATTCTCTCCCAGGATCACACATGGGGCCTCTACCTGCTTCCCTGTGCTCGTAGAGGTACGTCACTTATGTCACCTAGGCTAGGCACCTACTCACACCACCTAGCATGGGTCATGAGACTTTGTCCTACATACCCTGATATGGACATGACTAAATTTGAATCGTATGTGAAAGGAGAGGTTAAAAAGACTCAAAGAAGGAAGTTCCCTCTCTCTATCTGCGGTGACCCACTAAGAAAAGGTGGCTGAGGAAGCCCACCTTGGGAGCACCCATGTGGCTAGCTAGTATAGGCTTTTCTCTCTTATCTAACCTTAAGCTTTTGAAGTAACTCTAATAAACTTTATAAAATCCTAAGGATCAGTATTCTAAATTTAATTCTTACATTTCACCATATTTAGCTAAATTGATCCTTAGACAGCAGACACAGTCTGTTGTCAGGACCATATTTTTTTCCAAAACCAAGGCTTTCCAGCTTCATCATATCCAGTGAAACTTTTGTTCCAATGCCACAATCTCTCAGAAATGCAAGATTACCTCCATAGTTTGATGAGTGTTAAAATAAGATTTTTGCAAATATTTATGCTTTCCACACCATTGACATCCCTCCAGAAACTTTGTTTGGCTTATGTGTATGTTCAAGTTTAGGTCTACTACTAAACTCATGCAGATGTGTGGGGGCTCTCTGAATAGTTGTCATATTTAACTTGTCTAGATTGTTTTTATCTCCTTATCTTTTTTCCAATTTATTTTTTTGTTAGATTTTTCTAGTTCTGAAGAGGGAAAATTAAAGTCCCCTGCTATTATAATTTTGTTATCTATTCAACCTCCCCAGCCTCTGAATATTGTCACTGCCCCCCCCATCCAAAATATAAAATTTTGGTTGTTATATAAAATAACTTGCATAACTCCTCTTATGTCTTTCACATGTAAGCCCTGTTCTCCCTTTCTCTTGTCACTATCTCAATACTCTGGTTCTGTGAGCAACTCCAGATTATAATTTTCTTGCCTTTATTAATGAACCTTTATTATTACTACTTTTGAAGTTTTGTTTTATTCAGACTGACAAAAGTCACTGTCATATTCTGAATTTGTGTTTTAAACTTCCTTGTCTCCATAGCTCCTTTTTATGTTGAGGTTCTTTTTGGCTTGCTATTTTTTTCCAGCCTACTTCTTGACTTTGACATTATGTTGACTTGACTTTTGATTTTATGTTGTATTGGGTTCTGCTCACCTTTAGGGATAGTGTGAGTATTTGGGGGAGAGGGGCATGTCTGGACTTAGCTTTTGTCTTTTACGTCCTTCTACTGTTTTCACAGCTCAGTCTGGGGCCCGCAAGTTTTCAGTGCTCCCAACATGGTGTGATCCAGAGCCATCCTGGTTTGTGCTCCACTCCTTACAATACTATATTGTTTATACGAAATATATTTGAAACAGAAAGATACACACATAGTTAAAATAAGGGGCTGGGGCATAATCAGTTTTCCTTTTGTGTTAAAAAAAAAAGCAAGGTTCCGGGTTAAGATGGCGGCAGAGTAAGAAGCAGCTCTTAACCTCTCCTGACTGAAACACACAAAACTCCTCAAGGGGACATAAAAACAAGTCCAGACAAACGGAGGAACCCCACAACAGGGCACAGCGTGGAAGGTACGTGGAATCGAAGCATTTCCATGCTATAAAGGGGTGAAACAGCTCTCACTAAATCGCGGGCTGAGCAACCACCCTACCCCCACCCCCTCCACACACAACACCTATAGCGCCGAAGCCAGCTAAAAAGAAATAGAGCAAGTTTGGGGCACCCATCGAGTCATTGGCAGCTCCGGGGCCTGTTCCTGAGAACAGCAAGATTTGGGACCCCAATAAGCCAAAGAACGCACACAAAATTTGAGCACTGGAGCAGGGTGCCGAGAGCGGACTCAGGGCACAGAGCACAGGCTCAGAGGGCAGGCACGGGCAGAGGCGTGGGTGGAGGCAGACACAGCCACCAGCTAAAGCTCTGAAACCCTGAGTGGTGAACCAGTGCAGACGGGTATACGACTGTGGAAGCAGCACCCTGAGACTTGTAAAGAAACCTCCGGCAGAGGATCAAGCAAGGGGGTGCACCAGGGGGCTTGACCTTGGAAAAAACCAGACAGACCTCAGGAGCCAATAGACCGCGGACAGACCCTGAGCGCAAGGAAAAACCTGAGAAGCTGCTGGGCTAACAATGGCTACCCAGTCTCAGGAAGCTCAGAAGAGAAAGATTAACAACAAGAAAAAGAAGTCTTTAACACTCGACAACTTTTACACAGAGAAAATCCAGACAACCGAGCAAACAGAGGAGGAGAACAAACAAGCATCCGGACCCTCCTCAAATAAGGAAAACTCCTCACAAGCTATGGAAGAGTTCAAAACTGAGATTTTGAGGAAAATGGAAGAGATCTGGCAAGAAAATAACAGTTTAAAAGGTAGAATCTTGCAATTGGAAAGTGAGGCTCAGAAACCAAATGAACTGATAAACAAATTTAACAACAGAAATGACCAGATTGAAAAGGAATACCAGGAGATTATAGCCGAAAACCGAAAGATTATAGCCGAAAACCAATCCCTAAAGGCTAGAATTGAGCAATTGCAAGCTAATGATCTCTCAAGACAACAAGAACAAATAAAACAAAGTCAAAAGACTGAAAAAATAGAAGGAAACATGAAATATCTCAATGAGAGAGTATCAGACCAAGAAAACCAGTCTAGAAGAGACAATTGGAGAATAATTGGTCTTCCAGAAAAACCAGAAATTAATAGAAACCTGGACTCCATACTAACAGAAATAATTCAGCAAAATTGCCCTGAAGTCCTACAACAAGAGGGCAATATAGACATTGAAAGGATTCACAGAACACCTGCGACATTCGATCCAGAAAAGAAAAGACCCAGAAATATAATTGCAAAATTCAAGAGTTTCCAAGCAAAAGAAAAAATCTTACAAGAAGCCAGAAAGAAACAATTCAAATATCAAGGAACACCAATCAGGATCACACAGGATCTGGCAGCCTCCACGCTAAAAGATCCCAAGGC
>NW_025388296.1:0-3775 GCF_016433145.1 Gracilinanus agilis | reverse complement strand
CAAAAATTTATAAACTTCCATAATACCATTCTAATCATTAGTATCCTGCAATTCTAAATGATAGCACCTGAATACTGATATCTAGGTCTTATTGATAATTATCTATATATGATATATTTGTTTATAGTCACTTAAAGCCATTAGCTCCATTATTTATTCTCTAATACTGTCTCCTTTAAATTATTGGTACTCTCTAACGACCATCTGCTTTCTGCCTCATACTTCCTAAACAATTTAAATTCTGATTTTGTAGATAGGGGTAGGGAATTCCTCCCCATACACACACACACACACACACACACACACACACACACACACACACACACACACACACNCACACACACACACACACACACACACACACACACACACACACACACACACACACACACACACACCCTTTATTTTCAAAGTAAAGGCATTTTAATTATATCTACAAGAATTCATAAATTATTTTTAAATCTTTGTCAAGTTTATTCCATCCCTAGCCAAAATTCCATTTAATCCTATATTTTCTGCATTAAACATGGAATTTAACATTTGTGTGAATGTGAATTTCACATTTACCTGCTATATTATGCTAAACAGTCACTTTATATCTTTATCCTAGTTTCCTCATCTTTAAAAAGAAAGATGATGATACATGCTCTATCTCACTCATAGATTTGTGTTGAAGAAAGGATTTTTATAAACAATTAAATTCTATGTAACCATGATTTAAAATTTTAAATTATGGCCTAGAAATCCAAACCTCATTTTTTAACTAATGTATGTCTCCTTCAATTGTCATAAACTTCACCAACTTAGAGTTGTCTTATGATATGTTTGCACTTTATTGTCAGTCACTTTTGAAATGTAGTTTATTTAAACCAAAGAAGTCTAACAGGTTTCAGAAATCAAAATTTCTCCAGTATTTTCCCTCTTCTGATGCTTTAAAATCTTGGGAAGTAAAAATTCCTTTGTGCTGCAGTAAGAATGCACAACTATATAGTAAAGAACTCATATCTTACTTTTAGTCATTTATTGAGACAAAAACCTCTACTGAATTGCATGAAGCATTACACATTTTTATCTATAGAAGAATATTCAACACTACTAGCTATGATAAAAATGATAATCAAATCTTATACAACAGGGCATAAATTGATCATCAGTTGTGGTTAAGATGAAGGTTTCTCACAATGGCAGGGACATAATTGAAAAATGCATCATGAATATAGTCTTTACTTGTTCATGATGAAAAAAAGAGAATACTTAAAATAGCCAAATAGGATGAGACTGGATAACAGTCCAATTTGCCACAATCATACCATGTGACAGGGATAAATCCCAGTGGTTATACAATATTAACAAGTATTTCGATCTTAGTTGAATTTAGCCATTGCTGTCTTCATTTTCATTGGCATCCAACATTAATCCTTGATTCCAAATTTTTACTTTTCTTGCCATTTTTTTAGTTGGTAATTCAAATTACATGAGAAAATATCTCATAGTGATTGCTGTCTTCTTCTTTGGCATATAACATTAATCCTTGATTCTAAATTTTAAATATTCTTGCCAGTGTTTTTTTCAGGTGGCAATACACATAACATGAGAAAATATCTCATTTTTAATAAGCATAAGTCATTTTTGAGCCAAAATGGTATGCCTCCCATCATAATAAACAATTTAAATTATAGATAGATCTGGAAATGAACTTAGAAGTCATTTACTAAAATCTTATTATTTTTTAGAAGAGGAATCTGAGTCACATAAAGGCTATCATGTACTTGCCCAGGATGACAAAGTTGGCAGACCTAAGATTAGAATCTATTTTCTGTGATAAAATCTAGCACTCTTTCCACCAGACCATGTAATCTTTGAATGGATATGATTTGCTTCTAAAAATCAAATTTGCACTAAAGAGTATTTTCATTCATTGTTTATATTCAGGAATAATTGCACTGAAAGTAATTCTAAAATACCAATTCATTTTTTTTAAACCCTTGTACTTCGGTGTATTGTCTCATAGGTGGAAGATTGGTAAGGGTGGGCAATGGGGGTCAAGTGACTTGCCCAGGGTCACACAGCTGGGAAGTGGCTGAGGCCGGGTTTGAACCTGATACCAATTCATTTTTGTGAGCAACAGCTCTGATATTTGAATAAGTGCCTCACTTTCCAATGGGACTCCTTTTTGATGACTATATCCCTTTGGAATCAATGTTTATGGTTTGTCTAAAAATCAATGTCATTTCAAAAATGACAAAAAACAAGAAGAGTTAATGTTGGAAGGAATCTATAGTTACAAGCACATTAGTTGGTGTAGCTTTTCTCAAAATAAATTTGGAATTATGAAAATAAAGGGAGTAAATTTCCAATACTTTTTCACCCAGAATCTTCAGCGAAAAATGATACCAGGAGGTTGCTGACAAAAAGAAAGACTCAATATAAACCAATATATCTTAAGCTAAGAGAGAAAATATATAACACACACACACACACACACACACACACACACACACATATCTTCTCAAATGGAAAATGTTTACACAAACTGTGGCTCATAAATACAATGCTGTAAGAAATAATGAATATGATAAATATAGAAAAGAATAAGAAGAACTTTTATATAACTAATCTAAAACTAAGTAAGCTGATTCACAGAAACACTATATGGCTGCAACAATGTTCACCAAAAAAAATGACTGAAACCATCACAACTGAAATTACTTTAATGTTTTTAGTTGGACCTTAATTTTTTTTTTACTTTTAGTTTGGGGAGGAATAGAAAATAAATGACTGTTAATTGAAAAAAATAAGAAAAAAGTATAAGAAAACTTTCCTTGAGAAAATCAGAGATTTGAGAATTTCAGCCCTAGTTCCAGCAAGGATAAAATAGCACTTTGAAATAAACAGCATCACAATGCCCCTTAAATACTGAGAATGGTAATCACTGAGTTAATGACCAAATGACTGCAGGTTTTTTAAGAAGATAATACTATGAGATTAAAGGCACTTCAGAGGTCAAGCACTAAGGCAATAACAACTTTGTCTAGGTACATTTTTCCCTTCTCATTGACTCCAACAACAAGATGTTTTCATCATGAACAGCAAAGAGGATAAAAGGAATTTGAACTTGAACAAACATATCTACAGTCAGCTGTCTAGTTTATCTGTCTCCCACTTTATAAAAATAGATCATATGCTTAGTCAAGTGTCATTTGCCCCAACACCCACCAATAATTTCCCAGCAAGTTTTTCAGTAAGTCTTTAAAATAAATCTATTTGAATATCTTTTCATAGGACTTCAAATTGGCCACTTAGTACATTTTTAAAATTATATTAGCAATTAATGTAGGTGAAGTTCTGAGGCTATGAGATAATTTTTTAAAATCCTTGAAAATGTTGGTCAACTTATCAAAAATACAAAAAGGAGCAGCGAGATGGCTTAGTGGATAGTTAGCCAGGCCTAGACATGGGAGGTTCTGGGTTAAAATCTGGACTCAGATACTTCCTAATTGTATGACTGGGCAAATCACTTAATCTCAATTGCTTAGCCCTTACCACTTTTCTACCTTGGAACAGATAGCAGATGGTCGTTAGAGAGTACCAATAATTTAAAGGAGACAGTATTAGAGAATAAATAATGGAGCTAATGGCTTTAAGTGACTATAAACAAATATATCATATATAGATAATTATCAATAAGACCTAGATATCAGTATTCAGGTGCTATCATTTAGAATTGAAGGATACTAATGATTAGAATGGTATTATGGAAGTTTATAAATTTTTG
>NW_025388295.1:0-1193 GCF_016433145.1 Gracilinanus agilis | reverse complement strand
CTGAGTCTGCCAGGCCAGCCAGCATCTTCCAGGAAAAGGAGGAACCCAACACTCAGAGTGGTCAAGTGACCATTGGCTGCCCACCCAGAGAGGAAGTGTGAATGAAGCGGCCAAGAAGCAGAGCACAGAAGCAAGGCTGGAGATCAGTGAGGTATAGATGGCAGGACGAGGAATTCTGGGTCGGGTGCAGATAGAGGGACATCTCTGCCCCACGAAGGGAAGATGAAATCCTGAGATCCCTGGATTTGGTGACCTTAGACGTGATCTGGTGCAACCATCTCATTTGGCAGAGGAAGAAAGAGGCTCAAAGAGAGGGGACCCGGCCAGGGTCACACAGGGGGGACACAAAGGGAGGGATTCCAAGGCAGATCTTCTGACCCTAAAGGCAGCTCTCTGCGCTCCTCTGCCTCAGGCTCTGCCCAGGCTCAGTTATGGGACTCTTGAAGTATGTACTCAAGGAGAGGGCACAGCTCTCTGCTCCGTCCATAGAGAAGGCTTCTACAGGGATTCCAAGTTGGCAGGATCTTTGGGTCTGAAGCCTTTGGGGTCATGTGTTGCAGCACCATTGAAGGTAACTTTGTGGTTAGCCCCCTCTTTACTCTCCCCTGTGATCTGTGAAGCTCAGTCTGACTCCCTGTGAATTCCCTGATCTCTACAGGAAACCGAGGTCCATTTCCCAGGGCTGGGCCCATTGCTGAGGAGGCTCAAGTGTCCTTAGACCTCCCTTTGTGTCAGCTGTTCTGAGAGGCTTCTTAGAGAGGTGTGGTGTGGGTGCACCTTCCCAAGAAGCATCTTCCTCCCTCTGGCTAGGAAGCATCAGGTTGATGGGATCCAAGTAGAGCCAATTGTGTCCTGCTAGTGCCACCTGGAGGGCACAGGGAGAGACCAGAGCAATACCGATTCTTGGGGCCAGGGATCACCTTGGAGATGGGGAGAAGCTGGTTGTTGTACCCACCCACCAGAGTTTGATTGGGTTTGGGGCTCTGCTGCAGACTGAGGAATCCCATCCAGTTCAGACCATCCGGCTATCCTAGAGCAGAACTGAAGCCCAGGGACATCTATCCCAACCAGCATGGGTCATTGCCCTGTGGGACCAACAGCCACCATGGGGGCCAAGTCTTCACCCCACTAGGTAGAGATTTGCTTCAGACCCTTAGATGGGACTCTGCCCTTTCCTGGTCTTGGCTGTCCTT
>NW_025388294.1:0-3396 GCF_016433145.1 Gracilinanus agilis | reverse complement strand
GGGCATCAAATGAGAAAAAGAAGGCAGGAGTGGCTATCATGATCTCCGACAAAGCCAAAGTAAAAATAGATATGATTAAAAAAGACAGGGAAGGTCATTACATCCTGATTAAAGGCAGTATAAACAATGAGGAAATAACACTGCTCAATATATATGCACCAAGTGGTATAGCATCCAAATTCATAAAGCATGTGAGATGTTGATCTAAACCTAATCTCTCCCATATTGTTTTCCAAATTTCCCAGCAGTTTTTGTCAAATAGTGGATTCATGTCCCAAAAGTTGGGCTCTTTGGGTTTATCATACACTGTCTTGCTAATGTCACTTACCCCAAGTCTATTCCACTGATCCTCCCTTCTATTTCTTAGTCAGTACCATATTGTTTTGATGACTGCTGCTTTATAGTATAGTTTAATATCTGGTACTGCTAGGTCCCCTTCCTTCACATTTTTTTCATTATTTCCCTTGATACTCTTGATCTTTTGTTATTCCAGATGAAATTTGTTATAGTTTTTCCTAATTCAGTAAAGAAGTTTTTTGGTAATTTGATAGGTATGGAGATAAATAGGTAAATTAATTTGGGTAGAATGTTCATTTTTATTATGTTAGCTCGTCCTACGCATGAACAATTAATGGTTTTCCCATTGTTTAGATCCAGTTTTGTTTGTTTGGAAAGTGTTTTGTAGTTGTTTTCGTATAATTGCTGTGTTTGTTTTGGTAGATAGACTCCCAAGTATTTTATATTGTCTAGGGTGATTTTAAATGGTGTTTCTCTTTCTACCTCTTGCTGCTGCGATGTGTTGGAAATACATAGAAATGCTGATTATTTATGTGCATTTATTTTGTATCCTGCAACTTCGCTAAAGTTGTTGATTATTTCTACCAGCCTCTTAGTTGATTCTCTAGGATTTTTTAAGTAGACAATCATATCATCTGCAAAGAGTGATAGCTTAGTCTCCTCATTGCCTATTTTGATACCTTCGATTTCTTTTTCTTCTCTAATTGCTATTCCTAGTGTTTTTTGAATAATAGAGGTGATAATGGGCATCCTTGTTTCACTCCTGATCTTATTGGGAAGGCTTCTAATTCATCCCCATTGCATATAATGCTTTTTGAAGGTTTCAGGTATATATTATTTATTATTTTTAGGAAGGGTCCTTCTATTCCTATACTTTTCAGTGTTTTCAATAGGAATGTATGCTGTATTTTGTCAAACGCTTTTTCAGCATCTATTGAGATAATCATGTGATTTTTGTTTGTTAAACTGTTGATATGGTCAATTATGTGGATGGTTTTCCTAATGTTGAACCATCCTTGTATTCCTGGTATAAATCCCACCTGATCATGGTGGATGATCTTCTTAATTACTTGCTGGAGTCTCTTTGCTAGTATTCTATTTAAGATTTTTGCATCTATGTTCATTAGGGAGATTGGTCTATAATTTTCTTTCTCTGTTTTTGGTCTACCTGGCTTTGGGATCAGTACCATATTTGTGTCATGAAAGGAATTTGGTAGGACTCCTTCTTTGCTTATCATATCAAATAATTTGTATAGTATTGGGATTAGTTTCTCTTTGAATGTCTGTTAGAATTCACTTGTGAATCCATCAGGTCTTCGTGATTTTTTCTTAGGAAGTTCTTTGATGGCTTGTTCAATTTCTGTTTCTGATATGGGATTATTTAGGAATTCTATTTCTTCTGCTGTTAATCTAGGCAATTTATATTTTTGTAAATATTCCTCCATATCTCTTAAATTGTTATATTTGTTGCCATATAATTGGGTGAAATAGTTTTTAATGATTGCTTTAATTTCCCCTTCATTAGAGGTGAGGTCTCCCTTTTCATCTTTGATACTGACAATTTGGTTTTCTTCTTTCCTTTTTCTTATTAGATTGACCAGTACTTTGTCAATTTTATCTGTTTTTTTTTCATAATACCAGCCTCTAGTCTTATTTATTAATTCAATAGTTCTTTTATTTTCGATTTTATTAATTTGTCCTTTAGTTTTTAGTATTTCTAATTTATTTTCCATCTGGGGATTTTTAATTTGCTCGCTTTCTAATTTTTTGAGTTGCATGCCCAATTCATTAATCTCTGCCCTCCTTAATTTGTTAATATATGCACTCAAGGATATAAATTTCCCCCTGAGTACTGCCTTCGCTGCATCCCACAGAGTTTGGTAGGATGTCTCATCATTGTAATTCTCTTCAATGAAATTGTTGATTGTTTCTATCATTTCTTCTTTGACAAATAGGTTTTGGAGAATCATATTCTTTAATTTCCAATTGGTTTTTGATATGCCTGTCCAGGTGCCCTTACTAATTGTTATTTTTATTGCATTATGATTTGAGAAGGTTACATTTATTATATCTGCTCTTTTGCATTTGTTTGCAATGATTCTATGCCCTATTACATGGTCAATCTTTGTGAATGTACCACGTGCAGCTGAAAAGAAGGTGTATTCCTTTTTGTCCCTATTTATTTTTCTCCACATATCCATTACATCTAATTTTTCTAGGACTTCATTCACCTCTCTTACCTCTTTCTTATTTATTTTTTCATTTGATTTACCTAAATGTGAAAGAGAAATATTTAGATCTCCCACTAGTATGGTTTTACTATCTATTTCCTTCTTGAGCTCTGCCAGTTTCTCCTTTATAAATTTGGATGCTATTCCACTTGGTGCGTACATATTGAGCAGTGTTATTTCCTCATTGTTTATACTGCCTTTAATCAGGATGTAATGATCTTCCCTGTCTTTTTTAATCATATCTATTTTTACTTTGGCTTTGTCAGAAATCACAATTTCCAATCCTGCCTTCTTTTTATCATTTGACGCCCAAAGGTTTTGCTCCAGCCCTTAACCTTAAACTTGTGGTTGTCTACCCTCCTCATATTTGTTTCTTGTAGACAACATATGGTAGGATTTTGGTTTCTGATCCACTCTGCTATTTGCTTCCGTTTTATGAGCGAGTTCATCCCATTCACATTCAGAGTTACAATTATCAGTTGTGCATTTGCTGACATTTTTGTATCCTCCGCTATACACAACCCTTCTTCTTACACTATTTACAGAGAATTATATATAACATTTCTCCACATAGTAATACAGATAATTAGATCTTATTTAAGCCCTGAAAGAATCAAATTTTAAAAATTATGAGTTTTCTTTCTTTTCCCTCTGTTTCTTTTTTACCTTTTCATGTTTCTCTTGATTTTTGTGGTTGGGTATTAAACTTTCCTTTTAGTCCTGGTTTTGTGCAAAAATTTGGAAATCTTCAATTTTTTTTGAATGCCCATACTTTCCCCTGGAAGTATATATCTAGTTAGTTTCGATGGGTAGTTGATCTGTGGCTAAAGACCCAGCTCTCTTGCCTTTCTTAATATCATATTCCAAG
>NW_025388293.1:6914-7990 GCF_016433145.1 Gracilinanus agilis | reverse complement strand
TTGCATGCCCAATTCATTGATCTCTGCCCTCCTTAATTTGTTAATATATGCACTCAAGGATATAAATTTCCCCCTGAGTACTGCCTTGGCCGCATCCCACAGATTTTGGTAGGATGTCTCATCATTGTCATTTTCTTCAATGAAATTGTTGATTGTTTCTATGATTCCTTCTGTGACAAATTGGTTTTGAAGAATCATATTATTTAATTTCCAATTAGTTTTTTATTTTCCTGTCCAAGTGCCCTCACTAATTATTATTTTTATTGCATTATGATCTGAGAAGGTTACATTTATTATTTCTACTCTTTTGCATTTGTTTACAATGATTCTATGCCCTATAACATGGTCAATCTTTGTGAATGTGCCATGTGCAGCTGAGAAGAAGGTGTATTCCTTTTTGTCCCTATTTATTTTTCTCCACATATCAATTAGATCTAATTTTTCTAGGACTTCATTCATCTCTCTTACCTCTTTCTTATTTATTTTTCGGTTTGATTTATCTAGATCTGACAGAGGAATATTTAGATCTCCCACTAGTATGGTTTTACTATCTATTTCTTTCTTGAGCTCTGCCAGTTTCTCCTTTATGAATTTGGATGCTATGCCACTTGGTGCATACATATTGAGCAGTGTTATTTCCTCATTGTTTATACTGCCTTTAATCAGGATGTAATGACCTTCCCTGTCTTTTTTAATCATATCTATTTTTACTTTGGCTTTGTCAGAAATCATAATAGCCACTCCTGCCTTCTTTTTCTCATTTGATGCCCAAAAGATTTTGCTCAAAACCTGAACCTTAAACTTGTGTATGTCCACCCGCCTCATATGTGTTTCTTGTAGACAACATATGGTGGGATTTTGGTTTCTAATCCACTCTGCTATTTGCTTCCGTTTTATGAGCGAGTTCATCCCATTCACATTCAGAGTTATAATCATCAGTTGTGCATTTGCTGACATTTTCAAATCCTCCCCCATTCCTACCCCTTGTCCTTAAGCTTTTTCCTTTAAAACCAGTGGTTTGCTATTAAGACCCTATCCCTTATCCCCTCCCTTGATTGACTTCCCTTTCTACCCCC
>NW_025388293.1:0-6822 GCF_016433145.1 Gracilinanus agilis | reverse complement strand
CCCTTTTTGTTTTTAAAGGCCTTATGAATTCCCTCCCCCTTCTCCCCTCCTTTTTGCTCCCCTTTGTTTATCCCTTCTAACTTTCTCAGTAGGGTTAGATAAGAGTTTTATTTCCCAATGGATAGTATATCTATTCTTCCCTCTCCGGGTTGATTACACTGAGAGTAAGGTTTGATTATTACCTCTTTATGCCCTCTTCCTCTCCTACTTATAATAGTATTTGTCCCCTCTCCCTCCCATGCCCTCTTTGTGTGTAATAGAATATTCTATTTTCCTATTCACTCAAGTTTCTCTTGGTGTCCCCTGCTATTCACCCCCTCTTTCCCATCCCCCACGCCATCTTAGATTATTTAGTGTTCCACCCTCACCCTGTTAATTATTCTTCTGATTACTATAATAGTGAATATTATAATAGTGAATAGAGTTCACTACAGAGAATTAAACATAACATTTCTCTACATAGGAATACAGATAATTAGATCTCACTGAGGCCCTTAAAAAGGCAAATTTAAAAATTATAAGTTTTCTTTCTTTCCCCTCTGTATCTTATTTGCCTTTTCAGGTTTCTCTCGGTTTTTGTGGTTGGATATCAAACTTTCCATTTAGCCCCGGTCTTTTCTGTGCAAATACCTGGAATTCTTCAATTTTGTTGAATGCCCATACTTTCCCTGGAAATATATAGTCAGTTTTGATGGATAGTTGATCCGTGGTTGCAGGCCCAGCTCTCTTGCCTTTCTGAATATTGTATTCCACGCCTTGCCGTCTTTTAGCGTTGAGGCTGCCAGATCCTGTGTGATCCTGATTGGTGCTCCTTGATATTTGAATTGTTTCTTTCTGGCTTCTTGTAAGATTTTGTCTTTTGCTTGGAAACTCTTGAATTTTGCAATGATATTTCTTGGTGTTTTCCTTTCTTGATCGAATACCGCAGGTGTTCTATAGATCCTTTCAATGTCTATGTTGCCCTCTTGTTGTAGGACTTCAGGGCAATTTTGCTGAATTATTTCTGTTAGTATGGAGTCCAGGTTTCTATTAATTTCTTGTTTTTCTGGAAGGCCAATTATTCTCAAATTGTCTCTTCTAGACCGGTTTTCTTGGTCTGTCACTCTCTCATTGAGATATTTCATGTTTCCTTCTATTTTTTCAGTCTTTTGGCTTTGTTTTATTTGTTCTTGTTGTCGAGAGATCATTAGTTTCTACTTGCTCAATTCTAGCCTTTAGGGATTTATTTTCGGCCATAATCTTCTGGTTTTCGGCCATAATCTTCTGGTTTTCAGCCATAACCTTCTGGTATTCCTTTTCAATCTGGTCATTTCTGGTGTTCAATTGCAAGATTCTACCTTTTAAAGAGTTATTTTCTTGCCAGATCTCTTCCATTTTCCTCAAAATCTCAGTTTTGAACTCTTCCATAGCTTTTGAGGAGTTTTCCTTATTTGAGGAGGGTCCGGATGCTTGTTTGTTCTCCTCCTCTGTTTGCTTGGTTGTCTGGATTTTCTCTGTGTAAAAGCTGGCGAGTGTTAAAGACTTCTTTTTCTTGGTGTTATTCTTTCTCTTCTAAACTTCTTGAGACTGAGTAGCCATCATTAGCCCAGCAGCTTCTCAGATTTATCCTCACGCTCAGTGTCTGTCCGCGATCTATTGGCTCCTGAGGTCTGAGTTCTGGTTTTTTCCAAGGTCAAGCCCCCTGGTGGACCCCCTTGCTTGATCCTCTGCCGGAGGTTTCTTTGCAAGTCTCAGGGCGCTGCTTCCACAGTCGTATACCCGGCCACACTGGTTCCCCACTTAGGCTTTAGTTCCTGGCTGTGTCTGCCTCCACCCACTTCTCCGCAGTGCCTGCGCTCTGCTCAGCCTGCGCTCTGTGCCCTGTGTCCTGCTCCCGCGCTCAGATTTCGCCTGTGTTTTTTGGCTTAATGGGGTCCTAAGTCTTGCTGCTCTCAGGAACAGCCCCCGGAGCTGCCAATGACTTGATGGGTGCCCCAAACTTGCTCTATTTCTTTTTAGCTGGGTTCGGAGCTATAGATGTGTGTGGAGGGGGTGGGGGTGGGGTGGTTGCTCATCCCGTGATTTCGTGAGGGCTGTTTCACCCCTTTATAGCATGGACATGCCTCGATTCCACGTACCTTCCACGCTGTGCCCTTTTTTGGGGGTTCCTCCTTTCGTCTGGACTTGTTTTTATGTCCCCTTGAGGAGTTTTGTGTGTTTCGGTCAGGAGAGGTTAAGAGCTGCTTCTTACTCTGCCGCCATCTTAACCCAGAAAACCTCTTAAGCAAACTTTTTAAGTAATCTATAAAAAGAAAAAGAAAGGGGATAATTCATCTATACCCATAATCGGAATGGAACTTAAAAAAGTTATTTCATCTATATGCAAAGCAAAATACCCTTTTCCTCAAAGAAACATGTCTGGTTTGATCTAGTTTTTATTCTCTTTATTTTTATTCCATTTTAAAATGGCAATAATCTTTAAAAAATAATCATCTTTGGGGCAGCTGGGTAGCTCAGTGGACTAAAATCCAGGCCCACAGATGAGAAGTCCTGGGTTCAAATCTGGACTCAGACACTTCCTAGCTATGTTACCCTGTGCAAGTCACCTAACCCCCATTACCTAACCTTTACCACTCTTCTGACTTGGAATTAATACTTAGTATTTATTCTAAGATGATAGGTAAGGGTTTAAAAGAATAATCATTTTTTAATTTAATATTATAAGTATTAAAGAAACAACACACTATGAATATCACCTAGGCAAGAATTATTGAGTCATGATGGGATAAGAGTCAAGATGACAGCTCAGTAGCAATGAAAACCAAAACTGTTGTGACAATCATTCCCAACCAATCTTTATAAAATGCCTCAAGAAGAAAGAAGTCAAAAACCAACAGCAAGGCAGAATGAAAGGGCTCTCCAAATTGAAAAGCAGACCAAGAGAGTTGATTTTCATGTTTGGATAAAGGAGAACCAGAAGAAAAACTGCACATAGAGCAGTAATAGTCAACCAACCCCACATACTTCACCAACTTCCATGACTGGGCACAGGCTAACATTTGGATTATGGGAAATGGGCTATACCAACAAAAGAACACCTCAGACCCCCTTTTGAAGTCCCAGGACCTGGCACCATACTGTAATTAGGCCTGGAAGTACATAGCTCTGGGCCCTTTCAAGTCTATACTTCTATAGTGAAGACCTAACCTGAGGTCAAAATACCTAGTAGTGCCAAAAACCTGCAAGCCAGTAGCAGAGGAGAGAGAATCACCAAGCAGCTTTCAGAATTCCCAGTCCACAGTTAAAGAAAGGCTGTGAAAATGAGCAAAAACCAAAAGAAATATGCAATGCTCAAAAATTTCTGTAGAGACAAAGAAGAAAGTACAGAACCGGCAGGGGGTGGTGAGATCCAAGCAAGCACAATCAAAAATTTAAAAAAAAAACAAAAACAATGGGAATTGGTCTCAAGCTCTGGAGGAACTCAAAAATGAATACAAAAATCAAATAAGACAGATTAAATAAAAATTAGAATAACAAATGAAAGTAATGCAAAAAGAAAATAACACTTAAAAAGCAAAATTAGCCAACTGGAAAAAGAGGTATAAAAATACAGTGAAGAAGAAAAGAGTTTCTAAAAAACAGATTTGACCTACTGGATAAAAATGCAAAAAGAAAAATCCAATGAGTAAAAAATGCCATGAAAACTAGAATGGACCAATTGGAAAAGGAGGATCAAAAGGCCATCGGAGAATATCTGTGTTTAAAAATTAGAATTAGACAAACAGAAGTTAAGGACTCCACAAGATATCTGGAAACAAAACAAAATCAAAAGAATGAACTAATAGAAGATATTAAATATCTCATTAAAAAAACTGACATGGAAAATTGATCCAGGAGAGACAATTTAAGATTTGGACTACCTGGGACTTCCGGTTAAGATGGCGGCAGAGTAAGGAGCAGCTGCTCGATCTCTCCTGACGGAAGCATACAGGACTCCTCAAGGGGAAATAAAAACGAGTCCAGAAGAGCAGAGGAACCCCACAACAGGGTGCAGCATTGAAGGTATGCAGAATGGGGCATTTCCACACTATAAAGGGGTGAAACAGCTCTCACTAAAACGAGAGAGGAAGAAGCCCCTCCCCCACCCCCCACACCTCGAACAACGAACAACGCAACACACAAGCTGGTAAACAGGACTGAGGCAACCAGATAATCACTGGCAGCCCCAGGGCTTGTACCTGTGAGCTGCAAGATGAGGGACCCCAGGTGGCTGGGGGCGGGCACGGATTTTCCCCAGCATCCACATGGGTGAAGGCACCCTCTTGGGCCTGGACAAAGGCCTCTAAAACTCGGCCTTTCCCAAGTGCTGAAGGCAATGCCTCAGGTGCGAACAAAGATCTCCAGCCCACGGACTTTCACTACCTTCTGCGGGGGTGAAGGCAGTGCCCTAATAGCATCAGCACAGGCAAAGTCAGTGCCCTAGGCTTGAATAACTATCTCCAGCCCAGGCTTGGACCTACAGTGAGGACCCAGTGGGGACCAGAGCGAGGCAGTGGAAGCAGTCCCAAAGACTGCTGAAGGAACCTCGGGCAGAGGGGTAGATCGGGAACTACCAGGAGGTCTGACCCCGAGGACAAGGAGACCGGAGCCCCTGGGAGCTTGCAAGGCCGAGGCAGACCCTGAGTGCAAAGACAAAGCTGAAAAGGGGCGGGGCTAACAATGGCCAGCAATAAGGAAGCCCAGAAGAAAAAGACTATCAAGAGAAACTCTGGAACACTGGACAACTTCTACACAGAGAAAATCCAGACAACAGAGGAGGGAAAACAAAAATCCAAAACTCCCCCCAAAAATGAAAGCTGACGGTCACAAGCTATGGAAGAGTTTAAAAATGAAATGCTGAGGAAGATGGAAGAAATTTGGCAAGAAAATAACAGTTTAAAAGGCAGAATTTCACAATTGGAAAGTGAGACAAGTCAACTGAAGACCAAAAATGACCAAATTGAAAAGGAAAACCAAAAAATTATAGCCGAAAACCAAAACATTAAAGCCGAAAACCAGTCCTTAAAGGCTAGAATCGAACGTTTAGAAACCAATGATCTCTCAAGACAACAAGAACAAATACAACAAAGTCAAAAGACTGATAAAATAGATGGAAACATGAAATATCTCAATGAGAGAGTGACAGACCAAGAAAACCAGTCTAGAAGAGACAACTTGAGAACCATTGGTCTTCCAGAAAAGGCAGAAATTAATAGAAACTTGGACTCCATACTTAAAAAAATTATTTAGCAAAATTGCCCTGAAGTTCTACAACAAGAGGGCAATATAGACATTGAAAGGATCCATAGATCACCCTCTACACTGGACCAAGAAAAGTCAACAACCAGAAATATAATAGCAAAATTGAAGAGCTTTCAAGTAAAATAAAAAATCATACAAAAAGCCAGAAAGAGACAATTCAAATATCAAGGAGCACCAATCAGGATCACACAGGATCTGGCAGCCTCAACGCTAAAAGACCACAAGGCTTGGAATACAATATTCAGAAAGGCAAGAGAGCTAGGCCTTCAGCCAGAAATCAACTACCCAGCGAAACTAACCATATACTTTCAGGGGAAAGTATGGGCTTTCAACAAAATTGAAGAATTCCAAGTTTTTGCACAAAAGAGACCTGGACTAAATGGAAAGTTTGACACTCAACCACAAATATCAAGAGAAAGATGAAAAGGTAAATAAGAAACAGAGGGAAAAGAAAGAAAACTGATAGCTTTTAAGCTTGACTCTTTAAGGGCACAAATAAGATCTAATTATCTGTATTATTAGGTGGAGAAATGCTATGTATAATTCTCTGTAGTGAACTCCATACACTATTATTATATGAATATAATTTTATACCAACCAGAAGAATAATTCATAGGGAGAGGACAGGATACTAAATGGTCTAAGAAGACATGGGGGGTGGGAAAGAAGGGGGGAAATAGTAGGGGACACCAAGAAAAATCTGAGTAAATAAGAAAAATAAGATATTCTATTACACACAAAGAGGGCATGGGAAGGGGAGGGGATAAATAATACCATAAGAAGGAGAGGAAGAGAGCATAATCAAACCTTACTCTCAGTGTAATCAACCCAGAGAAGGAAGAGTAGGTTTATTATCCATCCTGATAAAAAACTCTATCTAACCCTACTGAGAAAGTCAGAAGGGATAAACCAAAGGGAGCAGAGGAGTGGGGAGGCCAAAAAAGGGAGGGGAGAAGATGGGGGAGGGAATTCATAAGGCCTTTAAAAATAAAAAGAGGGGAACAGCAAGGGAGGAGGAAGAAAGAGAAGTTAATCAAGGGAGGGGATAAGGGATACTGGCTCAAAGCAAACCACTAGTGTAAAAGAAAATAGTGTAATAAGAAGGAGTGGGTCTAGGGGAGGATACAAAAATGTCAGTGAATACACAACTAACAATTGTAACTCTGAATGTGAACGGGATGAACTCACTCATAAAACGGAAGCAAATAGCAGAGTGGTTCAGAAACCAAAATCCTACCATAGGTTGTCTACAAGAAACACATATGAGGCGGGTAGACACACACAAGTTCAAGGTTAAGGGTATGAGCAAAATCTTTTGGGCATCAAATGAGAAAAAGAAGGCAGGAGTGGCTATCATGATCTCTGACAAAGCCAAAGTAAAAATAGGTATGATTAAAAAAGACAGGGAAGGTCATTACATCCTGATTAAAGGCAGTATAAACAATGAGGAAATAACACTGCTCAATATATATGCACCAAGTGGTATAGCATCCAAATTCTTAAAGGAGAAACTGGCAGAGCTCAAGAAGGAAATAGATAGTA
>NW_025388292.1:0-14499 GCF_016433145.1 Gracilinanus agilis | reverse complement strand
AGTAACAGCTGTGAAGGGATTACAAATCATACACAATCCATTAAAGTCTAAAAAGTAGAGATATGGGTGCAAGGACAAGGGCCAAATTCCAACCACCAATTAGTAGGGGTTTACTTCTGGGAGCAGAAATAAATTTCATGGAGATGTTTACTAATTGCGTTCTGCCTTGATTTACAGATCTGCACCTGGTCAGATAGTCTGGACTAAATTGTCTGGCTCCAGTCCTTATCTAAGTAATATATTTTTTAGGGTTTAGGCTTCTTAATTATCAAGGAGAGAAATTGTTAACTCAGTAGCTTCTGGTCTGGTTATGGACTCAAAGCTTTCCAATAAGTCTATAATGTTTTTCCAATAAGAAAAGGTATGGATCATAAGAGGTGTCAAAAGAGGGGTCTCAGATTTTTATCTATTCTCTTATTGGCTTCCCACATATTTCCCCCCCTTTTTTTTTTTTTTTTTGAGTGGAGTTATAGCAAATGGTCACAGCTATCAGTTATAGAGAGTTTACAAACTACAAGAGGTTCTGTTTAGATTTATAGATTATGGTAATCGACCATGTGTCTCTCTATTGCTCTCAATATCTTTTCCTTTTGTTTTAAATTGAAGAGATTTTAGTTCAATTTGAATTTGCCTTATTGAAGAACTGAGTGATCTAATGAGAAATGAAAAGCAAAACAGAACCATAAGGAATAAAATAGTTCACATGTTGGGGTGTGTGAATCTCTCTTATGAGATCCAAGGGAAGTTAGTCTCCCTGAAGGCTCTTGCATACATAACTAACTTTTAAGTTACACAAATTTGGGGATAAAAAGAAAAGAGGACAAAAACAATGATCAAATGATTGCCAGACGCATTGACAAAAAGCCAATTAGGGGGCAGTCCCCTTTGGCACAAGAGTGTACATTCAAAACAGATGCACTCAATTCCCCATATTTCATTTAACTGCACCCCAAAGTTCATTATGGGATCTTCTTAATGCAGTGTAGGTCTCTGCAGGCATCTTCATGGTATCTTCTTCCAAACAGGTTCATCGTCTGGATTCTGGGGAGGTGGCAAACTTCTTATCCTGAAATTACTCTTAAAAGAATTTCAACTTTACATTATAGATTATAAAACATACATTCTCCCCTGAAGAGGGTTAAGGCTAACATCCAGATCAGTTAAGGATACATGACTGAGTTTTGGGGTTGTGTGAATCAATTGGTAAAAGAAATTTTAAAAATTTTAAAAATTCAAATAAAAGAGAGAAGAAAATATCTTGTGAATGAAATGCAAAATATCAAAGTCTTATGGGCAAAAATGCAGGGGAAATTAAACTTATAGCAAGTCCTTGTAGCAAGGCCCAAGTAAAGTGATTCAAGCAATGGTGCAAGTACCCATTTAGAAGCCAGGTCTATAGAAAGTTACCACACTTATAAGAGAAAGAAAAGGACCAAATTTTTTGTGAGAAAGGGAAGTGTCTTTCCCTGGTCTGATTTGCCTGCACTTGAGCCAGGATGATGGCCAATCTTTGGTACTTAACCTAGGATGAAGTTCAAGGAAGTCTAGTCTCTAACATATGTCAGAAAAACTACAACCCCGAACCCCAATCACTAAGTTTAAGTCCTTTGGTATTGGCATGAGAAAGTTTTGTCAATCCTTCTTGAATTGGTACAGTCTTATTTTGACCTTGTAGTGCTAGGCCCTGTGCAGTTTCTTACCAATCCCATTGGACTGGGTGGTCTCCTTGACCTTGTGGCTCTTTTGTTCTCTTCTCCTGGAATCAGACAGAATCATTAATTGTAGTCCCATGATATTTACCAATTCATGGCAGGTTTCCATAGACTCAAGGCTTTGTGGGTATGCTTTAATATTAAACTTATATTACTGTGAAATCAAAAAGGATTAACATTGATTTTATGTACTTCAAGTACAAAAAATGAGAAAAAGGGAAAAAGTCAATTACTCTATAAAAAAACAAAAGGAAAAGCAATAAGAAAACCAAAAATTCAGGGAAAAATACAATGTTTTTTAAGTAAAAAAAAGTGTTTTAAAATTCAAAATTATATATATAGTTTAGACTTAGCGAAATGTCTTTCACCCAAAACTCAGATCCATTTCCTGTATGAATAAAACCTCAATCCCCATATTATAATTCTGGGGTATTATTTGTTTCTTTATATTTGTAATTAGTTATTCAAATTGATGGTCAGAAAATTATACAAATAAATTAATTTACAAGAGGTTCAAACTAACTTTCACTGAAACAATTCTTGGGATAGGTACAGTTTTTTAAGTAAACAGTGGAACATATAGCCTTGCTTTACATATTCAAATTTCTGGGGCTTCAATTTTTATATCACTTTGCTTTGAATAAGGAAAAAGGAGGGAAGGGAGTATAACATTGTTTGACTTGAGGTAAGAGTCAGAGATTATTTATCAGTGATATTTTTCTTTTGAATGGTGAATCCAATTCAATAATCCATAAATTAGTAATATCAATTGCAAATCCAATGGCTTTTACCTTAAACAGTAATTATTACAGTAGCATTTGTAAGGTTTCCAAGATTTACATACCCAATGAAAAATTATAATGTTACAAAATATGATAAACAAATTTTCTTTTTCAACAATTTCTCAATGAATAAATTATCTAGTAATTCTTTCCAGTAATATAGAAAACTAGTGAACAACTTTGCTTGGAATTAAGTTTTCATTACTGTTCTCTTGATTAGAGAGGGTGAAGGCAGAGGCTGGTTAGTCCCTTAACTTATTGTGATAGTTTATTTTAAACTTTAGTTCACAATACAAATCATATATTATTGCAAATAGGCATGATCAATTTTTAACAAATAGCTTTTACACAGAGTTTACGTTTGAACATGATTTCAGTTTTCACTAAGTAAGGTACATGTTTTGATAACATTCAATAACAATTTCCTTAAAACCCAATATTTGTAACAGCTTTGCTTGCAACATTATTGTCTACATCACATCATAATTCAATAAGGCTGCTAATTACCCCTTTAGATTCTAAATTTACTGTAAGGAAGGGGTTAATAAGTTTGTTAGAAGTTCTAAGTTTTTTTAGGAGAAAGGAAAATTCCTTTCCTCAGTAGCAGTTTTTTTTTTTTACTATTTAAATTATTGTACTTGTAAAATTTACATGTTTTGATCTTGATATAAAATTACTCTTCAAAGGTTATTGATCCAAAACTTCAAAATTTGCAACCAGGTACCTTGTCATATTCCTACTTTTACAAATAATAGTTTTATTTCAGGTCCCTTATAATTACTGAGATGATCACTATTTCTAGTTAAATGCATTCTTCAATTACACAGTTATAATATTGACAAGTTTGTTAATTAGTTATTAATGCATCAACATCACTACAAAGTAAAAGACATTATAATAATATTAATGTCATCACAATCAAGTACATATTAACAATGATATCAAATTATTATGAGGGTTATGCATTTTATTATGATTTTACATTCTGGATTTGAATGCACTACTACAAATCACAAATATTATGAGAATACAAATTAATTTCTTGTGTTATAATGCATGTTAATTTTCAACAACATTTTATAATAACAGATTAATAATATTTGAATTGTCTTTTTCCTAATAGCTTTGACTATTGCATTATAATCTTGATTCTAATCCCAATTTATTCAATTAATCTTTAAGGACTAGTGAAATAGTGAACATAGGTGACATAATTTGGCTAAGATCTAGTACCTTAAAGCTTAGATTAAAGTTATCACAACAATAATTTTTTGCATTTTCTGATATTAATTGAAACAGAGATAACTACTGAAGTTGAGCCAGATTTCTGTAAGTTACAAAATTAACATTAGCTTCTTATTAATTGTTTCCCTTTACTGAGTTTGAGTTAGTAAAAACTGTTGCTGCACATATTTATAGTCAAAGCCTCTCCCTCCTATGTGTAGAAGGGGTTAAATTACTTTTAAAACATGTCCAAGGCTGCAGCTGCTTGAAAAGCAGCTGTGCTCTTTAACTCTTTAGTTACTGCATTTATAAAATTTGCATGATTATTTTAAAACATTGATGATTTATCACTTCCAAATGAATATTAATTTAAACTTCACTATGTCCAAATTGTCCCTGATTAAAACTTCTTAACAATGTTTCCTAAATATATATACTATTTATTCTTTCAGACCTCTGCTTAAAGAAGAATAAAAACTGTAGTCTGTCCTCGCTATACCTTAGGACAAATCTATATACCTGATTAAATATTTCTTTAAAATCATGAACTAGTATCCTTATAAGCTTTACCCTTCTATTTTGCAATCCTCAAATTCAGTTTGATAAGCATTTTTGGCAAATTTGATTATTTAAAACTATATTTTATACACTGCAAGTCTTAATAGATAACTTCTTCAATATAAAGTTTGTGCATATTTAAAATTAACTGAAATTCCATTTTCTAACTGTTAGTCAATAGATTTATACTATACCATCAGTATCTATTCAAATTCTTAGCAAACATGCATCCTAAAGAATTAGAGAAAGGGCTGTGAGTTTTGAGAAAAAGGAGCTATGTTTTGTGACTTGCCAAAATTATTTTTTGCTGAACTGAGGCAGCATGGATGATTCAATTTTGGCTTAAATTTTTCTCATGAACCATTCTCTGTTTAAAGGGGTCTAATTACAAAATATAAGTCAATGGCATTGTTCTAATAATTTATGTTAAGATTTTCACTAACTTCAGTGTGATTAATGGTAGATTAAACTTGTGGCAGTCCAAAAGGTTTTTACCACTCTCAGTTAAGCATTTAGGTGCATTGATGATTCTGATTAGCTAAGAAAGTTTTAAATTGCACTTCTGAACCTCAGTACACAGTTCAGAATCACTGCCTTTTCTGTCTGAATAAATTTTTTTTCTTTTAGATTGCATTTAGAATCCTTGTTAAATTTGATTAAATATATATCTCAGTATTTAACCTATTGATAGAATTTGGTGGTGGGATCAAATCTGTCCCCTGTTATTGTCTTATTATTTCTTTGTTCTCTTTCTTATGGCCAGTAAGAAATGGAAGAAGAAATGTAGACAAATTATCTTGTTGATTCTCGCCTTAATGAGAGCAGAGAATATGATTTCTTTCAATTAAATTCTTTTAGAGTTTAAAACACTCAGAAATCTATTGGAGATGTTATTTTTCTGAATTTTTCAAACTCCTCTGCCTGTCTTTCCCATTCCTCCGGAATGAATGAGAAAGAGAGATTTATTTTCTCCAAAATTCCATTGTGATCACAGACAAACAAAACCATTGCAAACTGATCATAGATACATAAACACAACATATAGACACACATACAGTTCAAAGACATTTCACGGGCATTTCACGCATACTCTAACAAATATATGACATCCTATCAAAGATCAATAAATCACATCTTACGTGGCTAAAAAAATCTGGAGAAAAAAGAAAGTTTATTATTCAGAAAATTGATTAACTCTAGCAAGGAACTGGCTAAACTAGGATGAATTCTTGGATTAAATTTAATCATTTGGTGGGGCCGGTAATTGGCCTCCTTTCCATCTTCCCTGAAATCTCTTATCAGGTAATATGTAACCCTTTCGATGGAATTTGGAATTACAATTTTTCTTCCAGTGGTAACCTTTATCACATCTGGGACACAAAGAGTTAGGGGCATTGGAACAAGAGCCTTTTGCAGCCTTTGAGCCCTTAATCATTTCAGAATATGTTTTTCCTTTCAGGGCCGCCGCGATGACTATACCCTGCATATATGCTGGAGTAAAGTCCTCACAAGCTTTCACATAGTCACTAATAGTCCCAGATTCTTTAACATTTTGAAGCATGCTCTGACACATATTATTGGCGTCATAGGCAAACTTTCTGACCATTATCTGAGTTGAGTATTCATCATTTGTATATTTTTTTACCTCCTGATTTAATCTTTTTATAAATTCTGTATATATTTCCTCTGGGCCTTGTCTAATCTCAGCCAAACCTGTGGACAGTTTCTTAGTTGCTGGGACCCTTTTCCATGCCTCTAAGGCACACTTTGTACACTGAATTAGAGCTTCTCTAGGTAAATTAATCTGATCAGCATGTAATTCCCATTCATCTATTCCAAGTAACATTTCTTTAGTAACTCTGATGCCCTGTTTCTTATTAATGGCTGCCTTCCGTTTTGCCAATCCATCAAATTCTGATTTCCAAAAGAGGTAGACCCCTGCAGAAAGGGAATATCTTGCTATATGATTCCAATCAAAGGGGGTGACCCAAAGCCCTTCTAAAGTTTTCACCAAAGTTAAAGTGTATGGAGAAGCAGGACCATATGAAGCACAAGCTGTCTTAATTTCTTTTAACACTTTGTAGGGAAGAGGGTCCCATGTAGGAGCTACTTCTTCATCATCATCCAATTCATCTGCTCTAAAAATAACTGGGAAACAGAACGACGTGTCTCCGTCCTTCCGAGCATTTTTTATTGCTCCTTTAAACCCTATATTCTGGGGCTGGAGCTGCGGAATTGGAGCTCCAAGTGGCAGAGGCTCCTCTGCTGTTATCTCTCTTTCCTCTTTGAAAGAGAGGTTTTTAGGTGGGGGAAGGCCCTCTGCTAGTGACTTTTTCATTCGAATTTTAAAGCTCTGTTTTGATTTACTATGAGCTTTTTCCTCCTCCTCTGATTCTAACACTGAAACCTTAAAGATTTCATTCTCTGCATTCTGACCAGATAACAAAGTTGTTTTTTCAGGATACGAAATTTTTACTGGCACTTGTTCTAGTCCATACTCAACACAATAAGTTTTCAAATCATTGCCAACTTTTTGCCAGAATTCTAAGGGAATCCATGGGCTACAATTTTTAATAAGATCAAGAAATTTAGTGAGCTGTTCATTACTAATTTTTGCTCCCCATTTGCTGAGGGTATGATTAGTTATAGCAATAAAAAGAGTTCTTTCCTTTGATTCACTGTGCCCCATGGTGTTCTGTTTGTCTTAAGTTGTAAAGATAAAAGATAAAAGTTACTCACCTCTAATCCCTCACATTCTCTCCGTGAGCCAGCAGCTAAACCGGGGGATGAGTCTCCTAGCCACCTGAATTTGGGAAGCCCGTTGGCTTGGGGGGAAAAGGTATTCGCACTGCTCAGAAAGCCCTCACGTTAGGCGCCATCATATAGGGAGCCAACCCCCTATTTGGTTTTGGGGTCCTGAGTGGTGTTGGTGGCTTAGGATTGTTAAGGCAGGAGAAAGAAAATGAGAACAACCAGACTAGTGGTTAGCCCATGTTGCTCTAACGCTAAGGGATTTGGACTTTATTTTATACTGGTTTCAAACAAAGAACACAAAGAAAGAGTAACAGCTGTGAAGGGATTACAAATCATACACAATCCATTAAAGTNACAAAGAAAGAGTAACAGCTGTGAAGGGATTACAAATCATACACAATCCATTAAAGTCTAAAAAGTAGAGATATGGGTGCAAGGACAAGGGCCAAATTCCAACCACCAATTAGTAGGGGTTTACTTCTGGGAGCAGAAATAAATTTCATGGAGATGTTTACTAATTGCGTTCTGCCTTGATTTACAGATCTGCACCTGGTCAGATAGTCTGGACTAAATTGTCTGGCTCCAGTCCTTATCTAAGTAATATATTTTTTAGGGTTTAGGCTTCTTAATTATCAAGGAGAGAAATTGTTAACTCAGTAGCTTCTGGTCTGGTTATGGACTCAAAGCTTTCCAATAAGTCTATAATGTTTTTCCAATAAGAAAAGGTATGGATCATAAGAGGTGTCAAAAGAGGGGTCTCAGATTTTTATCTATTCTCTTATTGGCTTCCCACAGTAGAGGACACAAAAATAACACTGAATAAAAAAAAAAAAAGATGAGAGAAGTTATCCAGTGATGGACAAACTTTTTAAAGAGGGGGCCAAAGGAAAGGAAATGCTCATCTGTCAGTCTGTTTCTAAGGCAACTCTTTTGAAGTTTCATTGTATTGTATCCTACTCTTTGTATTTGTCAGATTAGGAATAATGTCCCCCCTGCAGGATAGAATATTTCAGGGGGGCCAGCATCTGGCCCACAGGCCTTAGTTTGCCCATCACTGAACTAAACCAAATATATATGAAGGAGGTCCAAGCTGGAAGTGACAGAATTTTGAAAGCATCAAGGGATCAGTACACAAGATATATGATGGAAGGAAGAATCTCAGGTCTTATTGTTACTCCCAAAAAATTACTGAGAGAGAAGATCAGTAACAATTAATCCATATAATTCTTTATTATATGTATAAAAATTTTTTATAATAATTTACTCACACATTAAGGACATTCATTTTTTTTTGGAAACCCTTTTCATCTTAGAATAAATATAGTGTAGTGGTTCCAAAGGCAGAAGAATGGTAAGGGATAGGCAACTGGGGTTAAGTGTTTTGCCCAGGATCACACAGCTGGGAGGTGTCTAAGACAAGATTTGAACAGGAGACCTCTCATCCCTGGGCCTGTAAGGGCATTTTTAAAAAGAGTATTAGAAAAGGACAGACAGGCTTTTAGAAGTAATATTAGACTTTTAGAAGTAATATTACACGGTAAGTTATCTTTACTATTTTTACTACTACCTTATCTTTGCCATTGTCTGAAAACAGTATATCCCACTGGGCATGTTCATTAGCTATAGAAAAACATTCAATTTGGTGGAGCGATATGCTATCAAAGGCTCTTCTCTAATTAAATGTTTCTCATGAATGTGATAAAAATTTTATAAAAATCCTTGAAATATAACCATGAAAGGCAAACTTCTTTGATAACCCTCAAATTAAAATCAAGTGAGACCAAAAATAGGGAGATATAGGCTTAACAAAGGTGTTTGTCACTATTATTAAGGCAATCCAGGTTGGATTCCAAGTTGGAAAGAGAATTCTTAGAAATGGTCAAATCCTTCAGATATTCTTCTTGTTTGTGTATGCAGGCTAATTGCATAATTTTCCAATGCTAGACTGTTTCAAATCTCTTGGATGAGATCCATAGTCATTCAAAATAATTTTGTTTTACTATATAGGAAAACCCAAGTTTTGGTCCAATGGATGCTGGTTCGAAAGTATATAGGAAGAAATTTTGTATTCAAATAGCAACAACATAATTCATCTCTTTGTATAGGTAATGTCACATCATCAAGGGTGATGGAAACAGCCAATGAGACCTCTGAAGAATACTTCATCTTACTAGGTTTCTCTGACCAGCCGATTCTTGAGATGACTCTCTTTTTCATCAGTCTAATTTTTTACTTTTTTGCTGTCACAGGCAATTCAACCATTATCCTGCTCTCCCTCTTGGACTCTCGACTTCATACTCCCATGTACTTCTTCCTCAGTAACTTGTCTCTTTTGGATCTTTGTTACACAAACAGCAGTATCCCCCAGATGTTAGTAAATCTCTGGGGTCCCAGAAAAACCATCACATATATAGGCTGTGTGGTTCAGCTCTTTGTCTTTCTCTCAGTGTGTGGTATTGAATGCCTTCTCCTCTCAGTCATGGCCTATGACCGTTATGTAGCAGTCTGCAAGCCCCTCCACTACATGGTCATCATGCACCCCAAGTTGTGCTTACAACTGGCTGCTTTTGCCTGGCTTGGTGGAATTGCCAACTCCATTCTGATGTCTCCACTTACCTTGTCACTTGAGAGGTGTGGCCAACGACATATCAACCACTTTGTATGTGAGATGCCAGCTCTGATACGAATCTCCTGTGTTGATACTAGTCGAGTGGAGGGCCTAGGCTTCTCCATAGCTGTCCCTTTTGTTCTGGTGCCCGTTGTCATGATTCTGGTCTCCTATGGGTACATTGCTGCTGCTGTGATGAATATTAAGTCAACAGCTGGCAGGAAGAAAGCCTTCAACACTTGTTCTGCACACATGATTGTTGTATCACTCTTTTATTCCGCCATCATTTTCATGTACATGCAACCAGGCAATGCGGCCAGTCAAAACCGAGGCAAGTTCCTCACTCTCTTCTATTGTCTGGTGACACCTACCCTGAATCCTTTCATTTATAGTCTGAGAAACAAAGAAGTTAAAGGGGCAATGAGAAAGGTCCTGGGGAAAGGCGGAAGCCTACATTGACACGGGGGGATAGGAGGGTGGGATGGCACAGGACATTACTGGGTCTTCAAATATCTGATTTTAAGTCAAAGCTTCTTCATCCTGTATTAGGGCACTAAAGTTTTGTTCATTAAAAGTTGTGCTGTTCATTACACAAACATTTATTGGGCACTAAAGTAATGGATACTCCTGGGACTGAGAATGGAACAAGGTCAATCTGAGGCAAAATTTGTTTTCCTTCTCTACTTTTGGTGTTGTATCCACAGGTGACCTCCTCCTGAGCTCCACTTTCTAGGTCTAATGTCCTCATGCTGCCTTCTGCATTTCTCCCATGCAAGTCTCTTGCCTAAGTACTCCACTTGAATTTATCTTCCCTAGTGGGTAATCCATGCTTTCTTTCTCCCTAATCACTCAGGGCGTCTAACTGTATCTACCAAACGTAAAATTAAAATTAATATGCAATACTCCAAATATTATATTTTATAAGATTTGTTAATAATCACTAGAAGTAAAAGAATAAAAGGTAATTATCTAAATAAAATAAACAATATAAACAAAATAAAACCACATGCCCAAGTTAATCCACCTGCTCAAAAGGCTAGCAAAGAAAGGAAATAGTGCTAGACATGGAAGGCCACCCAATTTATGTCCTGTCTATGTCAGCACATAATGACAGAAAGTGAGTGGGGTTCTGGGAATCAGAGTTTTGCTGGGGATAGCAGTTTTTAGGGTAACCGATTCAAATTTCACACAAATGAGTAGACATCTGTGGTTTCTGCCCAGAATAAGGGTGATGGTGAAAGCACTCAAGCTCTTATTTATCATTGCTTCCTTTTCTAGAGGTTTACCAAACATCTCCTTGGCAATTCATTCTCGAATTTTTCAAATTTATTTTTTACTAGGGGAAATAACTTATGTATAGGTATGAAAAACACAATTCATTTAAAATTAAATGCAAATAAATTTTGAGAAAATAATATTTAAAAAGGAGAAAAAGATTATAGTTCTGTGAGAGTTCACATAGAAAGATCACTTCTTACTAAAGGATTAAAGAAGACCTTCATGGAGGAAGATAGATCTGAGCTAGGTCATAAGAGATTTCAACGAAAGAGGGCTAGAGAGGATACCTAGGCAGATTTAAATTCTAAAAACAGTATCCATGGGATATCCCAGTGAATAGAGCACTGAATAAGGAGTCCAGTGCCTGAGACTCAGTGCTTGATTATGTTAATGATTAGTATTGCACCTTAGGTACTCCATTTTACCTCTAGACACCTTGTTTTTTTCCCCTCTTTGAAATAAATGGTTTGATCTAAATTGTTTGTTCCAACTCTAAGACTCAGATTTTTCTTTCTTGACTAACCCAATAGAGTCATACACTCTAAAAGAAATTTCAAAGCTAGAGAGGAAAAAAATGGAGAAACAATGGAAGACCAATGGAGGGAACTATAATTAAGATGGTGGTAATGCTGGGATTGGGAGTTAGTAGTGAAACTGAAAGATCTCTACCTATTTTATCCATCTGGCAGGAAGAGTAAGAAGATGAAATTATGCAGCCAATCAGGTTAGAAAAACCCCAGACAACTAATTCTCTTATAGTTTTGCTTGCTGGCATAGTGGTTAGAGTATAGGGCTTGCAGTCAGGAAGATGAATTCAAATCTAGCCTCAAGCATTAACGATATAACTCTGGGCAAGCCACTTAAACTCCATCTACTTCTACAAAAATGAGGATCAGCAGAGCACCTACCTCACAAGTTTGTGAGGATCAAATGATATAATTGTAAAGTGCTTATCACAGCTTCTGGCATATTATAAGAATTTAATGCTTATTTCCTTGCCTCAGTTTCAGCATTTGCTAATGGATGGTGTAATAGTCAAAGGAAAAATAATACTTACCATGGTCAATTTCTGAACTAGTGGGTCAAACCAATTAGCATTTATTAAATACCAAACACTATGGCAATCACTGAATGAAATAGATGAATCTCTACTTATTCTCAAAACACTTTTCTGTAAAGTTAAAGATCAAGATAAATAATATTGGCACAATTAAAAATGAAGATACATAATTTTGCCCATGGTGGAATTCTGAAAATAAAGAGGAAAGAAATGCAAGAAATATTTAATTTATTAAATTCATAAAGACAAATTTTCCCACTTAAAATTTTCTTCATAGAAAAAGTTTCAGGTTTCATTAGAGTATCTTTATTCCCTTTTTCAGGCTCTCCCTTTCCTATTGTCCACCCTCCCCAGGAGCTTTCTGATTCATAATCATCTTATTTCTTTCAAAACATAATGCACATGATATAATCATTTAGAATTTAAAAGGAATTCATTTACACCGATATAGTAACTCTATAGGAATTTCTATGTTATCCTTCAAGTTTGGGCACATATATCATAGAGGTTTGTCAAAATGAATAGTTGAGTAGAAGTAGATTAAATAATCAACCAATTCTAAAATTCTATTACTCTGAATGGAAATACATAGAGTGTTGAAAATGGGTGAGGGATCAAAAATCTAGACTTCACCTCCCTCCCTTCGCTCTCACCTTTTTTTTTATGCAGAATATGGAAAATCCTGAGAATAGGACATTGTAATTTTACTCTGTGAAATTAAAAAGAATGAATATTCTCCGTGAAGCTATTTCTGCTAGTAGACACATTTTCACAGTTGCATCTGCAGAGGAGTATCTTGTCCCTAATATTTTAGTTTCTGACTTGCTCATCCTAAAGCCTACTGAAATAGAGGCTTATACTTCATTGTTATGGAACTGTTCTGACACATAATTAAGGATGAATTGACAAGAGGCCAGGACAATAGATTCAGTCATACCTCACAGTATGTGTGCCAATCTTCTTTATAAATGAGTTACATACCGGTTAACTTGGGCAAATCTTAGTGAATAAAAGGTCAAAAGCAGTTCACGTGCCATTTCTAAATGCTAACATATATAACCATTACAAAACACACTGAGCCTACTGCTTCCCTGTGGCAAAGATGTCTATTGCACAATTTGTATTCTATCATCTTCTGTTCTCTTAAAAGAGAAAGGGATTATCTTTATTTCTCTCTTTGTTCCTGCTTGGCTTTGTGAAAGTTCCTTATTCATTTTTCTTCTGAATTAATTCCTATGACTGAAAAGTATATAATAACTTCTCTTCTTTCCTTTCTACATAAGTAAATTCACTATTTGCAAGAAGTTTAGCAGTTATCACATTTATACCAAAAGTACTTACTTTGAAGGGTGGAATATTATTTTGCAGACACCCCTCTCAGGTATTCTTCCTCTTATATTTGTCCATTTAAAAAATATTTTTCACCTCCTGGGAAGATCTCTACCACAAAGTTTTAGTACAATTCCTACAAGTGAAATTGAGGGGAGAAGAAGAGATTTGAAAAAAAATCATGTAAAGGCCAAAGTCACAGCAACTTTTGGGGAATTGAATCCAAAACTTCTCTTTTAAGATACATATTAGCCTGAATGAAGGTGGTAAGGATGAGGAAATAACACTAGTTATCTCTGACACATAGTGTGTTTCAGAACTGAATCTATTGCCATTACCCTCTTGCTATCTTGGAGAATTTTCTGTTGATGATGACTCCATTTCCTGAAGAATTAAAAAAGTGGAAAGAGAAAGACTATAAAAATGTTTATTTTGGATAAATAATAGTGAAGCATTAGATTGTAAACTCCTTCAGGGACTATCTTTTGTCTCATATTCCCAGTACTTAGTACAATTCATGACACATAGTAGGCATTGATAAATGTTGATTGATTAGTTGAGTAAACAAATTATAGTCATTTATGTAACTGCTTAGCATTTACTGCTAATTGCCACATAGCATAATGGCTAGGGAAAGCTAGGTAGTGCAACGGACAGAGCACTGAGCTTGGAATCAGGAAGACTCATCTTTATGAGTTCAAATGCAGCTTTAGACGGTAAAGGCAGAATGGGTTAAGACAACCTTTTAGAATGTTGGAAGTTGATTTGATGGACATGGACCATCAGTTGGAGGAGAGCAAAGCATCACAGGAAAGAAGGACCTGGACTGAGGGCTTTTTGATCTGGGTTCTCAGCATGAGAGGACAGATAGCTCACCTGGTGACTGATCGAAAGCCAGTCCAAAGGATTTCTTTGGAGAACCATTACCCCAAATTCTAGTGTTCCTATCAGCTTCTACAAACAAGAGATTGAGGTCTCGATATTCCTGAGGGGTCCGGGACTCTGACTCCCAGAGCAGACCCCAAAGACTCTTAAACCATACTTGCCCTACAGAAGGACCCTACCATATTTCCAATAATATGGATTATAGATAGAAAAGAAATTAGGGGAAGGGAAGGTGAGTCTCTGGTTTCAGCCATTTGGCTGACCAGGGGGAAGGACCTTGTGGGCTTCCTGATATATATATATATATAT
>NW_025388291.1:0-4196 GCF_016433145.1 Gracilinanus agilis | reverse complement strand
TCATACATCTATTAAGTATCTGAGGCCAGATTTGAACTTGGGAAAACAAGCTTCTCTAGCTCCACACCTGGCACTCTTTTCACTGGGTCTGTGTCACCTGGCTATCTAAGTATGTTTTACATTACTCCCCTTCATTCACTCTAATGTCAAATTAAAGAGAACTTCTTATTGTCACTCACAACGCTCCATCTCCCATCCCTTAGAGTCATGGCCTCTCGTGGCTAGGACACACACTATCTTTACCTCTACCTCTTAGGATCCCTAGTCAAGTCCATAAACTTTTAAGACCCCCAAGTGCCAGGCACTGAGAATAAAAAGAAAGGCAAAGATCTCAAAGTTTAATGGGAGAGAGACAACATGTTAAAATAAAAATTGACACTAATGTGGTACTTTTAAGATTTGCAAAGGTTTAAAACACACACACACACACACACACACACACACACACACACACACACACACACACGTGCTTTAATAGCCTAAAATTGTGTTGAGTTTTGGAACACCTCATTTGAGTCTCACAACAGTACAACCATCTTTCGAGATAGATACTACCAATGTTACCCTCATTTTAAAAATGAAGAAAGTAAAATAAAATTAAAAAAAAAACCAAGAGAATGACAAGGTGTAATAACTTGTTGGACAGTCCATGTGCTTCAGTGTTATGTTTCCTTAGGATATCAATAGAAAAAGAGAAGAAAAGAGAAGACATCTTGTGCCCTGCCACATTCTAGGAAGGACTTTAGACAATGTAGTATGTATGGCTTCTATGACATTAAAGTGTCACTTTGGGAAGGGTGTGTGTTTATGTGGGTGGGGATGGGCAGATATGCATTCAAATGTCATTATGATTAAATTGGATTGATCATGGTCAGTTTTACTAATTGTTTATTTTTATTGCTATCTAGTTTTTATATCATCTCTGAATATATCCCTCCTTCTCTCCTAATCAGTGAACCACCCCTGCTAATAAAGTTTAAAAAAAGAAAAAAGGAGTTCAACAAAACCAATCAGCATATCACTTGTGTCTGATAGCACATACAGTATTCTATATCCATTGTCTCTCACCTCTGCAAAGGGGAGAGAGTTCATTTTTTTTTTCAGCCACTGCTTGCTTGTTAATGGCCAAAATGAAGGGATTCACTAGGTTATGATTGATAGATCTCTCTCTAATAGACAGAGGTTATGCTTCAAATCCTTTGGATAGCTAGAGGATTTTGTGTGCTTCCAAGGACAACAAAACTCTTTCTTCTAAGTGCTACCTTTTCCTCCACTGTTACCTATTTGGTAAAATTATGAATGCCCATATAAGATATACTTCAAATAGAATTGTGATCTCATCCCTCTATCCATGAAGATCTTTACCCATTCATGCTTAGGGTCTTTATCTGAAAGGACATTTGTCTCATCCTATGTGTTTATCATTTATGTTCTTCCAGTAAGCTTTCCGAGGGCAGGAACTATGTTGTATTTCTATTTCCTAGATTGTTAGATGTATAGCGTAATTGAGGAAATGGACAAGAATAGCACAATATGGGCAGGCATGGATGGGGTTGTGATCCAGAAAGGCAAGTTATGCAGGAGTATGTTGGAAAGAATACTTACATAGATAAGATCACAACTCCTAGCACATGGATGGTGCTTAACAAATATGTGCTAAGTTCTTCTATAGATCCTCTACAGAAGATTAGCCCAGGGTGCTAGAAGCCTTCCTTTAGGTCTGTTCACATTTTGTGGGTACCAGTCCCACTCTCTGCCAATCCATCTGTCATGCTTCTACATATGATGCCATCCCTAGCAAATGACTGGCTTACCGCCTTTTCCTATCATATATTTCATCAATGATTCCCCTTACTCTGCTTCTTGCCTGCAGATCACCATTGGGAAAATGCTACCAGGTATTTGTGCTTGCTATGTGTCATTGCCATTTGGATCATTCACAATTTTGATTCCTTGGAGATTTTTATATTTCTACCATGCAGCATTGCTGTATGTGATTATCTCACTCAAAAGTATTTCTCCTTTATCTTATTTGGCAACAGAATGTTTTTTCCTGTTAATTTTTATTGTCAATTGACAAATACTTATTAAGGGTTTCTAAGTGCCAAATGCTAGAGATAAAAAGACAAAAAAAAAAAAATTAAAGACCTACAGACTTCAAAGAGCTTTTCTTTTGGAGGGTGGGGCAGTGGGGGGAGGAGAGGAAATGCTTATTTAAAATAAATACAAAGGGATTTATTTATTTATTATTATTTTTATTTAAAACCCTTAACTTCTGTGTATTGGCTCCTAGGCAGAAGAGTGGTAAGGGTAGGCAATGGGGGTCAAGTGACTTGCCCAGGGTCACACAGCTGGGAAGTGTCTGAGGCCGGATTTGAACCTAGGACCTCTCATCTCCAGGCCTCTCAATCCACTGAGCTACCCAGCTGCCCCCTATAAAGGGATTTAAAAAGAAGAAGCATCAACAGCTGGAGAGACCAAGAAATGTCTCAAGTTAGAAGTGGGAGCTGAATTTTGCAGGAAACTAAGAATTCCCTCCCTCCTCATCTCCATCTCTTGACTTCTCCAGCTTTCTTCAAGTCCAGAATGAGCTAAAATCTTACCATTGACAAGGAGCATCCTGGTCCTCCTTAATGATAATGTCTTCCTTCTGTGATTATATAGCATTCTTCTCATCTCCATTTTGTTTGTACATAGAAGGAAAAGACCCAAGTATTTATTAGGCATTAGCTAGGTGCCAGGTACTGTGCCAATGTACTTTACAAATATTATCTCATCTGATCTTCACAACCACCCTGGGAAGTAGGGACTGTTATGACATTTCTTGTCATATACATTTCTCTAAAACTCTATCTTCTATCTTAGAATTGATACTAAGAATGGGAAAGGATCTGTTTGTATAAAAATATTCATAGCTTCTCTTTTTGTGGCAGCAAAGAATTGGAAACTAAAGGAATGTCCCTCAATTAGGGAATGACTGAACAAATTGTTTTATATGATGGTGATGGAATACTATTGTGCTGAAAGAAATGATGAACTGGATGATTTCAGAAAGAACTGGAAAGACCTACGGGAACTGATGCAGAGTGAAATAAGCAGGACCAGGAGATCATTATACACAGTAACTGCAATGTGGAACAATCAAATGTGATAGACCTTGCTACTAACAGCAATACCACAATCCAGAACAATTCTGAAAGACTTATGAAAAAGAATGCTATCTACCTCCAAAGAACTGTTGGAGTAGGAACGCTGATGAAAACACATGATTTATCCCTTGTTTATTTGGGTATATTTTGGAGGTTTTGGTTTTATAAGATTATTCACTTGCAAAAATAAATAATAGGGAAATATGTTTTGTGTGATAATACACATATAACCCAGACTGAATTGCTTGCAGGCTCTGGGAGGTGGAGAGGGAAGAAGAGAAGGAGATAATTTGGATTATCCAATTTTGGAAAAGCTTTGTGGAAATTTGTTATTAAAATAAAAATAATAAAAATTTAAAAAAAAAAGAATTGATTCTAAGTATCAGTTCCAAGGCAGAAGAGTGGTTAAGGTCTAGGCAATTGGCTTTAAGTGACTTGCCCAGGGTCACACAGCTGGGAAGTATCAGAGGATAGATTTGAACTCAGGATCTCCCATCTCTAGGCCTAGCTTTATATCCACTGAGCCACCTAGTTGCCCCAGCTAATAAGTATTTGAGACCGTAACTGAACTTAAATTTTTTGGATTCCAGGCCTAATGCTCTCTCTACTGCCTCCTCGGTACCTGGAGTGGTTTGTAAATATACAGAATATACTTGTAACATAACTGGTTGCATGTTGTCTCTCTCCCATTAAACTTTGAGATCTTTGCCTTTCTTTTTATTCTCAGTGCCTGGCACAGTGCCTGGCAATTGGGGGTCTTAAATGCTTATGGACTTGACTAGGGATCCTAAGAGGTAGAGGTAAAGATAGTGTGTGTCCTAGCCACGAGAGGCCATGACTCTTCATATAAAAAGATGGGAGATGGAGTGTTGTGAGTGACAATAAGAAGTTCTCTTTAATTTGACATTAGAGTGAATGAAGGGGAGTAATGTAAAACATACTTAGTTAGCCAGGTGACACAGACCCAGTGAAAAGAGTGCCAGGCATGGAACTAGAGAGGGTTTTCCCAAGTTCAAATCTGGCCTCAGATACTTAATAGATGTATGA
>NW_025388290.1:0-2500 GCF_016433145.1 Gracilinanus agilis | reverse complement strand
TATAAATTAGCAGGGGGTAAAGCACTCATTATACCTTATTCAGGGAGAGCCACACTAACCGAGGCATGGTTTCCATGATTAGGGGGTGAGGATAGCCCCACTTTCCACTCTCCTCACAGCACCTGATGAGTATTATACTCAGCTCTAGATATTATGATTTACTAAGGATATGGAAGAGATTGGAAGTGTCTAGAGAAGAGCACCCAGGATGGTGAAGGATCCTCCGTTCAAGAAATTTATTGCTAGCTCATCATTTCAAAGACAGACTATGACATCAGGCATGATGTCTTGTCTTGTGTATGAATTGCTTCTAAATGAATGTTAGGGTTAGGGTTAGGGTTAGGGTTAGGGTTAGGGTTAGGGTTAGGGTTAGGGTTAGGGTTAGAAAGAGAGAGAGAGAGAGAGAGAGAGACAAAGAAAGAGAAAGAAAGAGAGAGGGCTAGGGTTAGGGTTAGGGTTAGAGTTAGTTTTAGGGTTAGGGGGAGAGAGAGAGAGAGAGAGAGAGAGAGAGAGAGAGAGAGAGAGAGAGACAGAGACAGAGACAGAGACAGTAAGAGAGAGAGAAAGAGAGAGGGCTAGGGTTAGGGTTAGGGTTAGGGTTAGGGTTAGGGTTAGGGTTAGGGAGAAAGAGAGAGAGAAAGGGTTGGGAGAGATAGAGATAGAGATAGATAGATAGAGAGAGAGAGAGAGAGAGAGAGAGAGAGAGTTAGGGTTTTGGTTAGGGTTAGGGTTATGGTGAGAGAGAAAGAAAGAGAGAGGGTTAGGGTTAGGGTTAGAGAGAGAGTTAGGGTTAGGCTTAGGGTTAGGGTTAGGGTTAGGGTTAAGGTTAGGGTTAGAGAGAGAGAGAAAGAGAGAGAATAGCTGCCAAAGTGGTTTTGCTTGAGCTCAGATCTGACCAGCTCACTCTCCTCCAAGAGAATGTCCAAGGCTTCCCTCTTCCTCTAGGATATAATATAAACTTCTCCAGTTAGTTTTTACAGCCTTTTACACCCTGGTCCCAATCTGTGTTCCCCACCTCACTGGACATTACTCCCCACCTTGAGCTCTCTAACACAAACTTTCCTTCTCTCTGTTCCTCACAACCTTGCACCTCCTGCCTCTCTGCACTTCTGCTGGTCATTCCCCAGGCCAAGAATCCCCTCCCTCCTCACCTCTGCTTCAGAAAACCCTTGTTTTCCTTCAAGACTCACCTGAGGCACCACATCTCCCTGATGCCTTCCTTTCCTCACCTCTCACCTGCTCATACCCTCCTTCCCTAACTCCTTTCTATTTGTTATCTTTATGCCATCAGTAGCCTAGGGGTGGATGGGGAGCCAGTCTTTGAGCCAGTTTGGCTGAAGCTCAAGGCCCTCTTCTTCAGGCAAAGCCACTTGACCTCTGGGCTCCAAGCATCTGCGTCAGACTATACATTGGAGAGAAGATGCCCAAACGCAGCATTGATAGAGGAAGGCTCTTCACTTGTTAGATTCTCTAAAGTAATGAAATCACAGGTCAGATTGAGAATATGTCTATTGACTTTTCCTTTTAGGATTTTACACATATTTGTATGTTTATATGAGTGTTGATACCTTTATGTATGTATGTATGTATGTATGTATAAAAATAGACAACTAAAAAGGTATATGTGTCTGTGTAAAGACGGACAGACAGACAAATTGAGAGATAGATTGATAGACAGATGGAGAGATAGATGGATAGATAGATGGATAGATAGATGGATGGATGGATAGATAGATCTATGTATATATTTTCTCTTTAAGACCTAACACAGGGTAGTGTACATGGAAGATTCCAAAATGGTTGCTCTCTTCCTTAATTTCCTTTTTCAAAACAATACAAACTCAACCTGGCTCAGAAACCAGAGAGTTAACAACAAAAATCCCTTCTCTGCTGGTCTGTATAATAAGCCACGTACTCAGTGTCTGGTGAAATTGTCTGCAGTACATTTCTGGATGCTCATTGGCTGAAGTTTCTTTCAACCTGCGCCACTGTTACCTAGCAACCCACTTTACTCAAGTCAGAGGGGGACCAGGAGTGCGTGAGTGCGTGGGTGGGATGGATAATCAGGGAGATTGATTGTCTGTTCCAGGCCCCTAATCACCCCCCACCCCAGCCATAGCAGCACAGAATCAACCAAAAACTGTCACAAACATTTCTCCTTTGTTCTATAATTCTGCCATTTTCTCAGCTCACAGGTACAAGCCTAGCCTTTCAGAATCCTGTTTGAGGAATACGACCCCCAGACCCCATCTACTCAATCCACAACTTTAGGGGAAAATCTACCTATCTTTTGTGCTTCCACTCACAATCCCAGATACATAACTGGGATTTATGAGACCAGGGAAAGGGTGGGGGGAAAGCAGCCTAGTCTGGGCATAGAAAGATCCAGGCATACCTGTGTGATGTACTAAATCACAGGATTTTAATCTGTGGCCCATGGATAGATTTCAGGGTGCTGGTCTGTAAGATTAGGTGGGAAAATAATTTTCCAGCTTAATTT
>NW_025388289.1:0-8098 GCF_016433145.1 Gracilinanus agilis | reverse complement strand
GAGAAAGAGAGAGAGGAGAGAGGAGAGAGAAAGAGATGAGGGGATGAGAGAGAGAAGAGAGAGAAAGAGATGAGAGAGAAAGAGATGAGAGAGAGAGAGGAGAGAAAGATGAGAGAAAGAGATGAATGAGAGAGAGATGAGAGAGAGAGGAGAGAAAGATGAGAGAAAGAGATGAATGAGAGAGAGAGAGAGAGAGAGAGAGAGAAAGAAAGAGAGAGAGAGAGAGACCCCTCTGACTTGCTCCAACTGCATGTCAAGTCAGGCTCTGAGCAATAAATATCCCAGCCTCCTCACCTGAACACCTGTTCACAAACCACAAATCCCAGGGCCAGACAAAACCAAGCAAATAACAGATGCATTAAGTGTGTGCTCGAGCTAGAGAGGGACATTTGGGGAAGCAGGGTGCAGAGCAGGATCACTGACGTCACTCCCACTGCTGGTTAGCAGGTTTCTCTTGTAGCTTCCACTTTCTAAATACAAGCACTCAATTGAAAAAAGCTTGCTAAAGGAGACCTGATAGTGTGTCTGTGGAAGGGCCTGCTGAATTGTTTTCCCACACTGCTGCTTACTGCCTTGGTGAGAAAACGCTGTATGACAGAGTTAGGACACCTGTATTTTCATCATGGCTCTCCTACAGATCTCACCACTGTGGGCCTCAAAAAAATCAATAATCAATAAAATAAAGCATCATAAAATCTAGAGCTGAAAGTGGTCTTAAAAGGCCATACAGTATAGAACCCCTAATATGACAGAAGAAAAAACTGGGGTCCAGAGTGCTAAATCACTTCTATGAGGTCACAGAGCTAATGAATAGCAACCAGGAATTGAATTTGAGCTCTCTATGTCAAATTGAATGTTTTCACCCCCACATCCTGTGTTAAAGCTCTAATAGCCTGATCCCTTTGGTTATTTATTCTATTGGCTGTCTTCCAGATACTAAAGATGCCCTGTCTGGTCATTCTAATTCTTTAAATGGAATTTCATCAAAATATACCTGGTATTTGGTTATTTTGAGATGCCTGAAGCTACTGTTGAACTGATGCCCATACAAAGCAATCCTTGGGAGAAACAAGAAATCTGTAATAAAATTGACTGCTAAAGCAATGACATAAGCCAAAAGCAGAGTCCATTTCATAAAGTACCTTTTGCTTGACAAAAATTTAGTAACTTGCTTATGAAAAGGAGGCCTCATCACCAGTAGGACATGGGCACTAAGTAGTTTCTCTACTACTTGGCAACTGGTCCTTCAAAACTCATGACCTGGGAGCAACTGGGTGGCTCAGTGGATTGAGAGTCAGTCCTGCAGAAGGGAGGTCCAAGTTTCAAATTTGGCCTCAGACACTTCTGATCCTGAGCAAATCACTAAAGCCCCATTGCCTAGCCCTTATTGCTCTTCTGCCTTGGAACCAATAAGCAGCATTGATCCTAAGTTAGAAGATAAAGGTTAAAAAAAAAAAAACTCGTGACCTAATCTAGGACACAACACATGTCTAAAAGGACTAGCCAAGATTAGGGATAGAATATATATTCATTTTTTCATTTAATATGTATGTATTTATTTAGTACCTACTAATACAAAGGACTCTAGGTAATTCAAGATGGAAGATCCAGTCCTTACCCTCAAGTATGTTATAATATAATGAAAGAAAAAGTACATTAACAAATACCAATAACACAAAGAAAATGCATAAGAAATGGTATAAGTAATAATAATAATACCATGATAATGATGGTTGAGTGCATAAGAAATGAACTGCCAAGACACAGCAAAGTTTGTAGGAGAGAAAGAACATTTTAATTCATTTGATTTGAACTATGGAAAGATTTTAAATAAGGGAGTAACATGATCGGAATTCTGCATTCATTAGGAGAATTACTCTTGCAAAAGTATGTAAGATGGATTAGAAGGGAAGAGAAAAGGAAGTAGGGAGGAACAATTAGGAGTAGCAATGAAGGCTTTAAAAGTAATGTTGGAATAAGGGGCTGGATGAAGAATACTACAAGGTAGCAGAACTTGACAAAATTGAACATGGTGGGAGAAGGGGAAGGGAGAGAAAGGGAGAAGTCAATGATGATGATTCCAAGGTTTTGAACCTCGGTGAACTGGGAAGATAGTGGCATCACAGCAGAGAAAAGTCAGGAAGAGAAGTTGATCCAGGGAGGTGAGTAATAGATGATGAATTGGGTTTGAGACAGGCTGAATTAGAAGTATCAAGAGGACATTAAAGAGGAGGTTTCTACAGGCAGTTAGAAGTAAGTAGCTGCTGGCCCTGATTTTTTCCTTCTCAAAAAATTAGAGGGAAACAATATGACAGAGACACACACACTAGTGTGTTTAGAAAAGGACACAAGTTATGGATAGTGGTACACACACACACACACACATACACACACACATATATATATATAGGCTGCCACCTTTGGTGTCACTTCTTTCTTTTGGCTCTAGCCACCTCTACTTCCCTTAGGATTTTTCTTCATTACCAAAAATAGCGCCTCTGCACTTCTCTCTCTCTCTCTCTCTCTCTCTCTCTCTCTCTCTCTCTCTCTCTNCTCTCTCTCTCTCTCTCTCTCTCTCTCTCTCTCTCTCTCTCTCTCTCTCTCTCTCTCCCTCCCTCCCTTTCTTGCTCACACCCCTCTCTCCATCTTTCCCCCTTCTCTCTCTCTTCTTTTCTTTCTCTCTTATCCCCCTCTCTTTCCCTTTCCCTCTCCCTCTCTCTTCCTCTCTCCATTGCCTCCTCTCCCCACCAAACTGTGACTTAGTCATTCCCTTTTTTTAGCTCTACTATGTCTCTTTCCCATTCTGTCTTTTGTTTTTGCTTTAGGATAGAGCTGAGTTAATAAAGTTTGGGGAGAAGGGCAAGGTTTGACCAATCCTGAGAGGTCATTCATATAGAAAATTCTCTGAGAAAACTCTCTTCAGTGGAGAAAATGGGCACTGGTTCAGAAATTGGCAGTCTTAGAGAGTTGCCTGGGGCAGAAAGCTTTGTCTTTTGCCCAGACTAAGGTAACCAGTAGGTGTTAGAGATAGCATTAGAACTCAAGTTTTCCCCATACTCTGAGGACAGCTCATTAAAAATTAAACCCTCCTCCAAACCCCACAACTAAAAAAAAGTGAGTAGGGGTGAGAGTGAAGGGAAGCAAATCTGGTTATTTAAATTTCCTATTGTTTGGATTCTGGATAAAAAGGAGTTTTATGTGTAAACAGTCATTCCCAGAGACAAAGCACATTCGACTCTTGACTCTTTTTTTTTAATTAACATTGATTTAACTTTTTTTATTTAAAATTTTTAAATTTTAAATCAATTTTTAAAAATATAAATTTAACGTTATTTTATATTTTTAATATTAAATTTGGAATTCTCTCCCTCCCTTCCACCTCTACCCACTCACTGAGAAGGCAAGAAATGTGATATCAATTACACACTTGAAATCATGTGAAATATATTTCTATATTAGCCATGTTGCAACAACAACCAAAAAAAAGGTAGGAAAAATAGGGAAAGTAAAAAAAAAAAAATGCTTCAATCTGCACTCAGCACATTCTACTCTAAAGGGATAAAGGAAGGGCTGCATGGGGGGGTGGGGGGGGGCGGAGTTTGAACACTACTTTTAATTTGGGCCAAAGCTGTCCAAAAAAAGACAGTCCCTTCGGGTTCAAGAAGGAAGAATGGAACAGTCACACATGTTTGTGAAAGCCCAAGAAACAGAAGCCTTGAGAAGAGGGTGAGGCTCTTCTCTACCGGCATCCTTTGGTTCCTCCCATCCCTCCCTGGTGCCTTCATTCCAGGATAGCGCCTCACTCATCTTTCACTCTGCCATCACAATTAGCTGCATATTTTTAGTGCGTTATGTAACGCTCATCTGCCTAAATTGGTTGGCTTGGGTTCTTCTTCCCCCCCTTCACATTTCCAGGGTGGATTGACCTGAGTGGAGGAATGACAAACAGACCATGATGAGCCTGTAAATAGACTGCCTGGGGAGGAGTGGGGGAGGGCTGCAAGGAGAGCTCCCGGGATAAAACAAGGCATTTTATTTTGGCATATGCTCGGGCTAAATCAGTCTGACCTAAAAGGGGAAAGCTGGGAGAGCGCAAAATTCTAAATCGAACTGTGGCAGCGGATTTGGAAAAGGTTCCTCCGCCCCCGAACCTTAGAGAAGAAGCTTAAGGACAGATGTAAGGGAGGACGCAGAAAGCGTTTGCCCAGAAGCCTGCCAAAACGAGGGGATCCGAGATGAGCTGACCCGTGAGGAGGAGTCCCCACTAGGGTGTTTTCTTTAGGACCAAATCCCAGATGGATCTACCAGAGACCTCATCAGTACCGTTACGGGGTAGAGTTCCACCTTCACCCATGCTGGGGGAAAGAACCAGAAAAGCAATCCCATACAGCCTTCCATTCAAATTCATACATTTTTAAAAGATCAACCCACATTCCACATCACATGAGAGCTTTCACTAACCAGCCCAGTCCACACTGATATCTGCCTCCTTACAATCGTTGTAGCCTTTACTATTTTTTTTTAAACCCTTACCTTCTGGCTTAAAATCTATACTAAAAGAGTCATAAGGACTGGGTAGTTCGGGTTAAGTGACTTGTCCAAGGTCACACAGCTTGAAAGTATCTGAGGTCAGATTTTGAACCCAGGATCTTTCTGTGTCTCACTATCCACTGAACCACCTAGCTGCCCTGGTAGCCCTTAGTATTGCTGCAATTTGGTTGGTATTTGTCTCAAAACATGTCATCAAAAGCTTATGGATCAGGGGGCAGCTGGGTAGCTCAGTGGATTGAGAGCCAAGCCTAGAGACAGGAGGGTCCTAGGTTCAAATTTGGCCTCAGACACTTCCCAGCTCTGTGACCCTGGGCAAGTCACTTAACCCCCATTGCCTAGCCCTTACTGCTCTTCTGCCTTGGAGCCAATACATAGTATTGCCCCGAAGAAGGAAGGTAAGGGTTTAAAAAAAAAAAAAAAAAAAGCTTATGGATCAGAGCAGCAAGCTTGGTTCAACTATGAACTATCATATGGAAACACAGGGATTGAGAGGAGGAAAACTCATGCATCTTTTGGCATTTCTTTCAACAGGTACTTCCAAACTTGCATGTGGTGGAAAGATGCCTACAAAGGGTTGTTCCCTGGCTCTCACAGGAGGAGGAAAGCTTGGGATAGGAGATTAGAAAAATACAAAGGGATAGGAGGGAGAGTATCAGGGGATAGGAAACCCCCCAGACACACTTGATGCCCTGCACATGTTGTTGTTGTTGTTTGGTTGGTTCAGTTCTGCCTCACTCTTCCTGGCCCCATTTCAGGTTTTCTTAGGAGAGATCCTGGAGTGGTTTGCTGTTTCCTTCTCTAGCTCATTTTACAGGAAACTGAGGTAAATAAGGTTAAGTGACTTGCCCAGGGATACACAGCTAGTAAAAGTGTCTGAGGCCAGATTTGAACCCAGGAAGATGAGTCTTCCTGACACCAGGTTGAATGCTCTATCCACTCCTATCTTGAACGTTGCAGGTTTGAATTGAATTGGGGGGTGAACCCTGGGCAACTTGGGCATTCTATGGTGGAAGTTCTGGAGAATTTAGTCTATGCAACAAGAAGCAGATTATAAATATATGCTGCCAACCTTGTCAACTCTCAGAACTGCCTGGCTATTTATACTACAAAGGGCTGTGAGATTCAAGTCTGAAGTTTCCTGGGAAATAGATGGAGCATTTTTTGGATACTCTGAAAATAACATGGAGGATTTTCAAGACCTAACTCTCAAACCTTACTTTCCACCCTTCCGATATATAGCCTCTAGTCTCTTCAGGGTGGTCTCTTCATAGTGCCCACCCATGCCATGTTAATTCCCATCTCTGGACCTTTGCCTATGCAGTGTCCCCACACACATACCAAACTGGAAAGCTCTCTCTTCTTCCTTCTTCCTATCTCAGTGTTTATATGTGTACTCATTTTCTCTCCAGCTGCAGAGGTCTTTGAGGACAAGGACTGGGTCTTACTTATCTATATTTTCTGTGCTTCCTAGGCAATCAGTAAACTCTTGCTAATTGAATGATTGAAACAAGAAGAAAATTGTAAGAAAGGTCTTAGATAAGTTGAGGCTGTTTTCTTAGTTAATGAGAAAACTGATATAAAAACAAAGAATAGCAGCTAGGTGGCGCAATAGGTAGAACCCTGGCCAGGGATCCAGGAAAACTTGAGTTCAAATCCAGTCTTAAACACCTGAGCTAGTCTGACCCAGGGTAAGTCATTTAATTTCTGCCTTCCTCATCTGTAAAATGGGGACAATAACAGCATCTACCTCTCAGAGTTATGGCAAGGATAAAAATGTTAATGGTCATAAATTTATAAGTATATAAATATTTAAAAATATAAATTATAAATTTATAAATCTGCTAACCTTATAGCTCAAGAGAAGAAAATGACAAACCATTCCAGTATCTGCCAAGAAAGTCCCATGGACAGAATGGTCCACAGGGTCACAAAGAGATGAAAACAACTGAATAACAACTTTATAGCAGAGTAGAAATGCTGTTGTTATTATTATTATTATTAGCCTTTGCCCTAAAGCAGTGATTCCCAAAGTGGGCGCCACCGGCCCCTGGTGGGTGCTGCAGCAATCCAGGACAGCGGTGATGGCCACAGGTGTATTTATCTTTCCTATTAATTGCTATTAAAAATTTTTTTAAATTAATTTCCAGGGGGCTAAGTAATATTTTTTCTGGAAAGGGGGCGGTAGACCAAAAAAGTTTGGTCTAAAGTCATAAACCTCAGAAACTGGCCATCTTAAAGAAGCATAGGAGCTGCTGAAAATGGATTTTAGAAACTATTTAATCTAACTCCCTTACTTAGCAGATACTTAGCAGAAACTCAGGCCCAAAGAGATGAAATGATTTGTCCAAGGTAACACAGGGAAGTAGCAAAGAATCAGTCTTAACTCAGGTTATCTTACTCCAGGACCCAGTGTGCTTTATGTCACACAGCTCCTACAGCTAACATCAGTCTGGTGACATAGCAAAAATGAGAACTATCAGACGATCAGCCCAAAAGGGAGGCATAACACACAGGAACCTACAAATTTCCATATAAAAGGTTAATTTCCCCATTTTCTGATCATCTCTTCACTCCACAGTTTCTCCTTCATGGGCTTTTTTTTTTCTTAATGCTCCCTGTTCATTGTTATCTAATCCTTTAATTAATCATGCTCCCTCCTCTCATTCCCTAAAATGGTAATATTATAGTAAGTACCCCAAAAGACCCTTTCTGCCCACTTATCTTTCTTCATGGAATGTAGCTTTTATCTTTCTCTCCTTTCACATCTGACAAACAGAAACATCTAAAACCTGAGCATATCAAAACATGCTCTGAATCCTTAAACTCTCAATAAATAACACACAGAAGTCTTCTCCGGTTACAGTTTGAATAAAAAATTTGAACTGTGAAAGGAAAAGCTAGGTGGCTTTCAGGTGTTCCAGGGCTACCCAGAGCCCAACAGAATATATACTTTTTTTTTAACCTTAGGTCTCAACTCCAAGATAATCACTAAGCAACGGAAAGCTGGCTGCTAAGCAACGCAAGGCAGGGAAGTTTACCACTCATGTCTCTATTAAAGAGACCCAGGCAACAGATAGCAACAAAGCCTCCCAGGTACCAGCTCCCATCAATGAACTAGCCTTGTTCACATAGTTAGGGAGTGAGACCCTGAGGATGAAGACCAAATAAATTCAGATGCTTTGGATGACCAAAGATTGAGGAGGGGGAACAATGAGGATTTTCCATCCCTGTTTCCAAAAAGAAAGGAGGCAAGGGGACAGGTGGAGGTGGATAGAGAGTCATATCTGAAGGCAGAAGATCCTGGGAAATCTAGCATCAGACACTCCAGCTATGTGACCCTGAGCAAGTCACTTGGTCCTAAATTGCCTAGCCTTTACTACTTTTCTGCTTTGTATACTTAGTATTGATTCTAAGACAAAAAAGAAAGAAAGAAAGAAAGAAAGAAAGAAAGAAAGAAAGAAAGAAAGAAAGAAAGAAAGAAAGAAAGAAAGAAAGAAAGAAAGAAAGAAAGAAAGAAAGAAAGAAAGAAAGAAAGAAAGAAAGAAAG
>NW_025388288.1:0-4029 GCF_016433145.1 Gracilinanus agilis | reverse complement strand
ATATATATATATATATAAAACCTCCCCCCTCCAAAAAAAAAACCCCTTAAAAAATTGAAACTGGAAGCAGAAAAGAGACTGCATCCAGGGGGCTTTGGGGACTTTATTGGTAGCTCTCCAGTGCTTCAGGTTGACAACAGATAACAGGAACTGGGTAAAGTGAAATCCCAGATAAGGAGGTCCTACTATATACTTTTTTTACTCTCTGTTTTTCAGAGAATACAGAGATATAAACTGTAAATAATTCTTCTGGGGGCTCAAGGCAGAAGCATAAAGAACCACAGACAATAAGAAAAAAGTTTCCTTTCCCTTTGGAAGACAAAATCTACCTTGTTTTGGTTTTTATAATTAGAAAATCTTGAACCCCCTGAACTTCATTAATCAGAATCCTTTTTAACTTTGTCCATGTAGCATCTTCACATAATGTTTATAAGTTTGCGGTATGTCGGCCCTTCTCTCTCTTTTTCCTGCGTGGGCGGCTGGGAAAGCTGGCTTTTACTCAGGCTTTTTATTTTAGTTATTATTAAGAAATCTCATTAAATATAATGCTTGGAGTATTTGGATATTAATTTTTAATCTCACAGGTTCATGGATCCAGAATTGAGAGAGAAACAGTGAGGGTTCAGCTCTTTTCTGGGCTGAAAGGAGTTATTCTCTCTAATTTTACACCAGTAAATCTAAAATGGCTTTGAATCTGTTTTGAAATAGTCTCACTCTATGTTTGCTTCTTTTAGAGCTAAGTATGAATAAATTGCCAAACCCAATAAAATTGTTAACAGGATAATACATTTCCCCTAAAGATGGAGGTGGGTGGGGAGTAATCTTGTCTTCTCATTTTAAGAAAAAAGAAACTGGAGCACAGAGAAATTGAATGACTTGATTAAAGTCACTCTGGTTGTAGTGTTAGAATTCAAAACTAGGTTGTTTGACTGAATCATGGAGTATTTCTACTACATCATGTTGTTGTTGTTTAGTCATGTCCCACTCTTTGGGATCCCATGAACCATGGGGTTTTCTTGGTAAGGATACCAGAGTGATTTTCCATTGCCTTTTCTAGTACATCCTTTTTTGTCAGATAATCAGAGGTTAAATGACTTAACTTGACTCTGGGTTTAGCTCTGAACATCTTAGCTACCTTCTAGCCATATAAAGGTTAAGTGACTTGTTCAAGATCACACATCTAGGCCATGTCTGACCCCCTGGATTTGAGTTCAGGTCTTAACCACTGAGACCCAGCTTCCTCTATTATACCATGTTGCATTCCTGTTACTATAGTAATAGAGATTGTAACAGGGATCAGACTTGTAATTTTATTGATAGTTAGAAATCCTGGATGAGGAAATTCCTATTAATTGGCACCCCCTTGATTCCTGCTCATCCTGTCTGGCTCTCTCTCTCTAGTTAGTATATATCATGTTCTCTCTCTTATAAAACTTCTTTATATTTGAGATGAAGAGATTTAAGATAGTTTCCCACAAGCTCCTTTAACAAAGTGGTGTCACCTTGCTGATAACCAGTGTGAGCTCAATGTTAAGAATGAGTTAACAGTTTCAGGGTTTGCATTTGAGTGGCAGAGTCTATGACATAATGGAAGTCACCTTTTTGCTGCTTAATCAATCTCCAACTCTAAAGGAGTAAGCATGTTAGCAATATCCAACTAACCAACTTTGAGGACAAGCTTGAATTATTTGGTGCAACTCTCAATATAAATTCAATTTAGTGGGTAATTACCAAATAAAAAATGTGTGTTAAAATTATAACTTATAATGTTAGAACTCTTCAGGCTAAAAAGAATAGTAGTAGAAATGCAAATTATAATAATAAATATTAAATAATAATAAAAATAAATAATGATAAATAATAAATAGTAATAAATAAATACAAATGGTATAGGTTGGATATATATGCTTAAAATGTAGGTCATGAAAATGTCAAGTACTTATCTGAAACACCAGTGGTGGAAAACAGCCGATTAAAGTGATATGGCTTTGGGGGACAAGTTATCATTCCCTAATCACTAAAGTAGGGTATTTATAACAAACTAGTTATTAGTATACTTGGGTAAGGCCAGATTTCCCTCGATAGTCGTTGTATTAGTTCAAAAAGATTTGATTTGTGAATCAACCCTAAACTTTTCTTTATGTCTTTCCTTCTTTTTAAGGGTGGCTACATTATTATCAAGCAGCCACAGTGTAATAGTAGAGCACTGGGCTTGAAATCAGGAAGATTCATCTTCCTGAGTTCAAATCTGACTTAATTTAGACACTTAATAGCTGCATGACTAGCAAGAAACTTAATCCTGTTTGGTTCATTTTCCTCATCTGTAAAATGAACTGGAGAAGGAAATGGATTCCAGTGTCTGGGACAAAAAAACCCAAATGGGATTGTGAAGAGTTGGGATACTACAGAAACGACTCAACAATACTAGCAACAACACATTGCTATCATACCTGGGTAAAACAAGGCCAGTATAATCAGTTGCTCTTCATACAAAGTTGTATCCAAGGACAACTTTCTAGGCCCATGGAAGGATGATAGGATCTTTGTGCTACGAAAGCTAGAAGATAACTCACTTTACTTAGGTCAGGATCAAGAGTCTCACAAGGGAATGTGCAAGAGGAATACACTTCAGGATTGGGGAGGGGGAGTAAATTCTAAAAGTTATTTCTATTATTTATTTATTTATCTTTACTTATTACTACTATTCTTTTTAGCCTGAAGAGTTCTAACATTATAAGTTATAATTTAAGTTTACATTTTTTATTTGGTAATTACCTACTAAATTGAATTTATATTGATAGTTGCACCAAGTATTACAGACTTAACTAGAAATTTTTCTTCTTTTTGTAATTTCCACTTTATATGGTACAAATTGAGCATAAAAGTGCTTCTAAATATGGGATTATTGTTTAATAGTTTTGGGGAAAAGTGGATCTTTTCCTTTGAATCAGAAAAGAAAAGTCACCATTTATAAAAGGAAACATGGACCATCACTGTAGCAAGAATGCAGGCCAACTACATTCTGACCTGATCTTTCTAGCGTTGCTGTTCTTCTTGTCCAGTTGTGTACATCTTTCTGTGACCACAACTGGTCTTTTTTTCTTTTCTTTTTTAATTAAGTTTATTTATTTAATTTAGAATATTTTTCCATGGTTAAATGATTTATGTTCTTTCCCTCCCCTTTTCCCTCCCCCCTCCTGTACCATCCTCTTTGTTTCCAGTTTGGGGTTATTAAGGGAAAAAACTGTTAGAAATACATTTTTTCATATATGTCCTTTTCTTCTTTGATTTCTAGTTTTGTAGTGGTAGCTATTGAAGTTTTGAGGTAATTAGCATGGCCAAGGCCTGTATAAGGATAAAAAATGATAAAGGCTGCTACAAATATAAAAATTAGTATTTTAATTAAAGCCATGCTGATAGATAAAGTCATTAGACCACGCGCTTGTAAGAATTCAAAACTGCCGCTCAGCCATAATTGCCTCCCGTCTCTTCCTAAGTCTGCTGGCCAAGAGGCCACTCCCCCCTAGCCCAGGAGATTTAAACTGTTCTCTGCGTGGAGACATAGGTGTCCCCACACCCAAAGAACCGGAAACGGAAACCTGTTGGACCACGGGAAATGTAGTTTGATAATTTCCACGTGTCCATAGAAAATACATATATATACTTAAAGATGGCATCTCCCAAATTTTACTCTTACACCTGATATGCAAGGGAATAAGGAGAGCTGATAATTTCACTTGGTTAACAACTGGGAATGGAAGGGTGAGGTTAGGGATTTGAGGGGGCTCAAATGAAATTAGAGAAAGATCTGGACAGTCAATTTTCTTTTTTTTATGTAGTTGCTGAACATGAATGTGCGAATGGTTAACAAAAGAGATTTTTAAAAAAGAGATAAAAGATAAAAGATTAGAAAAAAGATAAAGGGAGCAAGAGAGAAAAAAAGATGTTGATTAGTATCCAGGAATGTTGGCTCTCACCTCTCTCTCTCTCTCTCTCTCTCTCTCTCTCTCTCTCTCTCTCTCTCTCTCT
>NW_025388287.1:913-10802 GCF_016433145.1 Gracilinanus agilis | reverse complement strand
ATTTAATGTATATTTGCCAAATGCTTCCTGACCCCTGACCCTGAAACACCCCCTCCCCAGATGCTTCCTGACCATCTGTCCCTGACACTACCTTGATAATTTTGTATGCACCAGCCCCCTTCCCCAAACCTTTCTATATAAACCCTTGGCTGGAGAAGCCTCGGGGTCAGACTGGCCAGCCTTCCTCTCTGCCACTGACCCTAGCTTCTCTGCTAGCAAAATATATGGGCCTCTTCTTGCATATTGCAGTGTCAGTGTGATTCTTCCTGCCACGATCGAATCTGGGTATCAAAACTTGGGTACAACACCATATAATTAGATTGTATTGTTCTACTATCTACTTTCCCCATTATTATCAAGGTAGTCTGCTGTCTATGGCTCATTAATCAAAATACATGAGGAAGAAAATAACCCATCTCTACATTGCCTTGGTCAGACAGGATAAGAAGTGTTTTTGTCTAAGTCAAGAGCCAATATTTTATGAAAGATATTTTTAAACAGAAGCATAGTCATGAGAAAAATCTGACTCCAAATCATGTCCTTTGACTTAGGAACCATGAGAAAACCATAAAAATTTTAGTATATTTCTCTTAGAAAAGAAACTGAGGACATTACAACTGTTTTTTAATCTTTAAGAAGGTTTTTCAAAGAAAACTGGTTATATGCCTCAGTGGGTTTCTGGAGGGCAGGACCAGAACAAATGAATGAAAGATACAGAGAGCATAGCTCCACTAAGTTTAAGTCTAATGACACCCTCAGATTTTCCATTTGGCCCAGAATACTCTCTTTGAGGAAAGCATGGGTGGAACTCCTAGGCCTATGGATTTCACTATATGCACTTTCAACTGAAAAAGGACAAATGAAATAGAGTAAAACCCCCAAACTGATTTTCAGAGCAAGAACTCATGAAATGGGAGGCCTTTACCCTAAAATTCAGTGTATGGTTCATAAACTGGGTGAAAAAGAATTTCATCCCTAGGATACAGCCATAAAGAAAACAAGAATATCCTCATCCAGTAGTTTCAAAGAAATCTCTGTTCCAGCTAAGGAGCAAAAGAAAAAAGTTGTGCCTACTCCCATGGTATGAGACAGAATATTTTCTCCAGGAGCAGAAATCTTCCATACTTGTACCCAAGGTTACCTGCCTTTGGACTGAAGCTTGTTTCTAAAAGTGAAACTACAGAATAAGAAAGGACCGAAGAGGTATTTCTACAATCCTTAAGAGAGTTGGTGAAAGCTTAAATTAAGATGTTGGCAGTAGCAATAGGATAAAGATTGATTCAAGAGCTAAGAATTAATTAATTAATTAATAATGTTAACAAATTTATATTAAAACTTACTCTTCTAGCCCTAAAGCCTTCCAAGATTAATTTGCCCAGACACAGATTATACACATATGTATATAGGTCTTTTCTCTCTTCCTCAGTTCTTCCATGCCATTCAATGTTACTTGAAATAACATACCCCACCACACCCAAAACAAAGAGTGAAAGTATGGAAAGGGCAGAAAATTAAGTGAATGAGTGAAAAATAGAAGTTAAAATATTTCTAAGAGAAAAAAAAAACAAGATAAAATGGAAAGCAATTTATAATTTCTAAATGTCAATTATCCACAACCCAGAGAAAGAATCTTATTAAAAACCACAACTATAACCAACACAAATACATAATAAAATAAATACTTTTTAAATATAGGAATGTACAAAGGTTGAATTTTCCCCCTCAGATTTTCCCCCAGAATTACCTGATTGAAATACTGTTATAAATAAAAGGAGAGATGTATAGATGTACAATGATGTTGATGAATCTATTGGTATTCTCCTCAGCTGCAGATGATGGAGGAACACCAACTCCGATCTCAGCTGCTATAATTTATGCCTTTCTTGCTAACATTTGCCCAAGAAAGACCCTCTAGAGCAGGGGTCAGCAACATATGGCTCTCGAGCCATATCTGGCTCTTTCGAGGGCCAGATATGGCTCTTTCTGCAGGAGCCATAAAGTCAATTTTTTTTTCAGGTGCTGTTACAGGAGCGCGCACTGTGAGCACTGTATGGCTCTCATGAAATTACATTTTTTTAAGACCCTTAATATCAGCTGGGTAGCTCAGTGGAGTGAGAGTCAGGCCTAGAGACAGGAGGTCCTAGGTTCAAACCCGGCCTCAGCCACTTCCCAGCTGTGTGACCCTGGGCAAGTCACTTGACCCCCATTGCCCATCCTTACCACTCTTCCACCTATAAAATCAATACACAAAAGTTAAGGGTTTAAAATAAAAAAAAAGTGGTGTTTATGGCTCTCACAGCAGAAAAGGTTGCCAACCCCTGCTCTAGAGGTTAGATAAATGGATAACCTTCCCAGGTCCAACTTGGGGTTGGATAGATCAGCATTGGGCTATTGATTTGCCTTGGATGATGTTGAGGATCCAACTGCATTTGACTCCCTTCCCAAGGGCCGTGATATAAACCACTCAGGAAGGTACTTGTTGAACACTCTTTATCTTCCGAGGCTCTCCAACTGCTATCCCTGTCAGTCAAGGTGGCATCCATCACTTCCCAGATTATGAAAATAAAAATATTTAAATTCTTTCCTAACCAAATGTCCATCTTTACCTAGTCTCTAAATTTTGCCATTATTCATTGTTGAAAGCCCTTAGATGTAAAGAACCAATTGGAAAAATAGGGTCAAATTTAGGGCCTGTTATCTGGATTACCTACATGACCAATCCAGGCTGAGGCAGACTTTGTGTTTGGTCCTGGTCACCTGAGCCCTAAAAAGCTCTGGTACCAGCAGGTAGATTAATCCAAAAACAACTTGACCCCTCCAAGAGGCTATTAGGAGTCATTTAGAGAAACAGAGTCTGTAATAGATGTTTTATCTGGATCCCATTACAAAATCATCGGCAAGTAAAACTGCGTGTATGATTTTTCTGCACTGCATGTCAGATGCAGATAGAATGGACCATCTAAGGTAAAAATCTGAGGCTCCTCTTTTGACTCAATTTTAGATCCCCACATTCTCTCAATATTCTTATTGGAAAGCTTTGAGTCCTTAACCAGACCAGCAGCTACTGAGTTAACAATTCCTCTCCTTGACAATTTCTCTCCTTGATAATTAAGAAGCCTGAAACCTAAAAAAATATATTACTTAGATAAGGACTGGAGCCGGACAATTTAGTCCAGACTATCTGACCAGGTGCAGATCTGTAAATCAAGGCAGAACGCAATTAGTAAACATCTCCATGAAATTTATTTCTGCTTCCAGAATTATCCCCTACTAATTGGTGGTTGGGACTTGGCCTTTGTCTTTGCACCCATATCTCTCTATTTTTTAGGCTTTAATGAATTGTGTATGATTTGTAACCCCTTCACAGCTGTGATTCTTTCTTTGTGTTCTTTGTTTGAAACCAGTATAAAATAAAGTCCAAAATCCCATAGCGTTGGATCAGCATGGGCTAACCTCTAGTTCAGCTGTTCTCAGTTTCTTTTTTCTGTCTTAGCAATCCAACGCTGTAAAACGCCACTCAGGACCCCTACCATATAGAGCTGGTCCTCTATAATTCATAGACTCAGAAGATTTCTAGAAGAACCCAACTATAGACAACATGGCTAGACTAAAAACATGAAGAGAATACTGGGGCTGAGAAAGATCATAAATTCAGACCAGACAGTCTTTTCTTTTAACACATAAAGAACCCAAAATCAAGAGAGCTTCTCCTCTTTTCACAAGGTCACAAAGATAGGGAGGCAGTAAAGAAGTTAATATTTGGACCTAGTTTCCCTAACTACAAATAAAATATCTTTTGTTTTTCTCAATTCACTTTTTAGCAATAGAACTGAGACCTCCTGATACTTTTTCCACTGTTCTTTCTATAGACTGGTGATGGGCAAACTTTTTAAAGAGGGGGCCAAAGGAAAGGAAATGCTCATCTGTCAGTCTGTTTCTAAAGCAACTCTTTCGAAGTTTCATTGTATTGTATCCTACTCATTGTATTCGTCAGATTAGGAATAATGTAGTTTGGCCAGATAGAACATTTCCTGGAGCTACATCTGGCCTGTGGGATGTTGTTTGCCCATCACTGCTATAGATTATCTTTGACTTAAAGTCTTTAAAAAAACCATTAATTGGGGTAGCTGGGTAGCTCAGTGGAGTGAGAGTCAGGCCTAGAGACAGGAGGTCCTAGGTTCAAACCCGGCCTCAGCCACTTCCCAGCTGTGGGACCCTGGGCAAGTCACTTGACCCCCATTGCCCACCCTTACCAATCTTCCACCTATAAGACAATACACCGAAGTACAAGGGTTTAAAAAAAACATTAATTGTTACTTTAAGTATAAAGTAATAAAACAAAGATTCCAGATACTCAGTGAAATTTCTCCTAAGTACTAGAAAATCCAGGTGGGTAACTTTACTAGTGAATGTTAAATAGTTCCTGATTATGGGGCCTAAGCCCAATCAGCAAGCTTTTTCTCAAGTAGGGATAACTGAAATGATATATTTTTCCACACAATTCTCTTTTTGCTTAAAAAATAAATAACAATGGGGTAGAATTCAATGAGGGAAACCTTGAACCAATATGAGAATCCTTTCCAATCAGCCTTAAAATGAAGCTTAAAATGAATGCTGGAGGGAAAAACCAACTAGGAGACAGATTGAAGCAACTTTCAATCAGAGAACAACTTGAAATGTAGATAGATAGGGTTTGGTTCACTCAGGTGAGAGGGGAGCACAGACTGTAAGATGTCACAACAATGAGTGGCAGAAGCCAACAGTAAGCCCTCTCACCCCACATCTATGACTCCAGGTTCTGAACCTGAGCCTAAGCCAATGTTGATACCTTGAGAATCTGCCCAAGTAAACAACAGTGCAACCCCAAACCTACCCCTTAATGTTCCCAGCCATAACCCAAACCTACAGTGAGAACCCAAGCTAGGCAAGACACAGAAGGGGACAATGAAAGCAAAGCAAATACATGCAAAACTTCAAAGGAATATATAAATTGCTGTTAGGTTCTAGAAGAGCTTCAAAAGGATTATAAAAATCAATAAAGAGGCAAAAGAAAAATGAAGAAGAGAAATGAAAACAATGCAAGAAGAAAATAACAACAATAGAAGCGGAATTGGCCAAATGGAAAAGGAAGTTCAAAAACTCACAGAAGAAAATCATTCCTTCAAAACTGGAATTGGACAACTAGAAGGCAATAATTTCATGAGGCAGCAAGAAAAAATAAAACAGTATTAAAAGAATAAAAAAAGAACAAGAGAAAATGTTAAATATTTCATTGAAAAAACAGCTACCCTGGACAATTGATCCAAGAGAGGGAATTTAAAAATTATTGGACTACCTAAAATCCAGGATAAAAAAAACCTGGATATCATGATATAATAAATTATTAAAGAAAAATACCCTAATGTTCTTGAATAAGAGGGTAAAATAGAAAGTAAAAAAATCCACAGATCATTTCCTGAAATAAATTTCCAAATGACAAATCCCAGAAACATTATGGCGAAATTCAAGGGCTCCCAAGCCAACAAGAATATGTTGCAAGCAGACAGAATGAGGCAATTCAAATGTCATGGAGCTACAATCAGAATTACATAGTATTTAGAAGCTGTCATATTGAGACTTCAGGGTTAAGATGGCAGCAGAGTAAAAAGTAACTGCTTGACCTCTCCTAACCCACACATATAGGACTCCTCAAGAAGACAAAAAAACAAATCCAGACAAACGAAGGGACACCACAACAGGGCGAAGCATTGAAGGTACTTGGAATCAGGGAATTTCCATGTTATAAAGGGGTGAAACAGCTCTCACTAAAATGCAAGCTGAGCAACCCACTCCCCCCCCCCACATCATCTACAGTGCCAAAGCCAGCGCAAAAGATTTAGAACAAGTTTGGGGCACACATTACATCCTTGGCAGCTACCTGGGGTCATCAGAGCCTGCTCCTGAGAGCAGCAAGACTTAAGACCACAAGAGGCTAAAGAATGCATGGACTTTGAACACAGACCATGAGTGCAGGTGCACAGATCCTGAGTGGGGACCCAGTGCAGAGGGGTGCATGACTGTGGAGGCAGTTCCCTGAGACTGTTAAAGGAGCTTCAGGCAGAAGAACAAGCAAGGGGACCACCAGGAGGCTTGACCCTGAGAACAACTAGAACTGAGACCTCAGGAGCCTAAAGAGCACAGACAGACCCTGGGTGTGAAGATAAAGCTGAGAGGGCACATGTCTCACAATGGGCAAGCCAGAATCAGGAACCCCAGAAGAGAAAGATCAAGAAGAAACCTTTAACACTCAACAACTCCTACACAGAAAAAATCCAGGCAACAGAGCAAACAGCAGAGGAGAACAAACAAGTAACCATATCTAAACCTCCCCCCCCCCAAAATGAAAAGGGGTCACAAGGACTTGAAGAGTTCAAGTCTGAGATTATGGGAAAGATGGAAGAGATCTGGCAAGAAAATAACAGTTTAAAAGGGATAATTTTGAAATTGGAAAGTGAGGAAAGTAAATTGAAGACCAGAAATGACCGGATTGAAAAGGAAAACCAGTCTCTAAAGGCCAGAATTGGGCATTTCGAAAAAGAGGCCCCTTTTGAATTGAAAAGCAAATTGGAGACCAAAATCAAACAGATGGAAAACAGGATATACAAAATTGAAAAGGAAAATCAAAAGCTTATAGCAGAAAACCAGTCTCTAAAGACAAGAATTGGGCAAGTAGAACCCAACAATCTCTCAAGACAGCAAGAACAAATAAAAAAAAGTCAAAAGACTGATAAAATAGAAGGAAACATAAAATATCTCAATGAGAAATTGACAGATCAAGAAAACAGGTACAGAAGAGACAATTTGAGAATCATTGGTCTTCCTGAAAAAGCAGTAATTAATAGAAATTTGGACTCCATACTAAAAGAAATTATTCAGCAAAACTGCCCTGAAGTTCTACAACAAGAGGGCAATATAGACATTGAAAGGATCCATAGATCACCCTCTACACTAGACCCTGAAAAGAAAACCCCCAGGAATATAATAGCCAAATTCAAGAGCTTCCAAGTAAAAGAAAAAATTTTACAAGGAGCCAGAAAGAGACAATTCAGATATCAAGGAGCACCAATCAGGATCACATATGATCTGGCAGCCTCCACAATAAAAGACCACAAGGCTTGGAATATGATATTCAGAAAAGCAAGAGAACTGGGTCTACAACTAAGGATCACCTACCCATCAAAACTGACTATATATTTCCAGGGGAAAGTTTGGGCATTCAACAAGATACAAGATTTCCAAGTACTTTCACAGAAAACACCAGGACTAAATGGAAAGTTCGATATTCAAACACAAAAATCAAGAGAAACATGAAAAGGTAAATAAGAAACAGAGGGGAAAGAAAGAAAACTCTTATTTTTAAATCTGCCTCTTTAAGGGCTTCAATAAGATCTAATTATTTGTATTCCTATGTGGAGAAATGTTATGTATAATTCTCTGTAGTGAACTCTATTCACTATTATAGTATTCGCTATTATAGTAATTTGAAGAATTATTCATAGGGAGAGGTTGAAATACTAAATGGTCTAAGATGGTATAGGGAGTGGCAAAGAGGGGGGTGAATAGTAGAGGACACCAAGAGAAACTCAAATGAATAAGAAAAATAGGGTATTCTATTACACACAAAGAGGGCATGAGAAGGGAAAGGGATGAATACTTTTATAAAAAGGAGAGGAAGAGAGCATTAAGAGGCAATATTTAAACCTTACTCTCAGTGTAATTAACTCTGAGAAGGAAGAGTAGCTATATAGATTGGCATATAGAACTCTATCTAATCCTACAGAAAAAGTCAGAAGGGATAAACCAAGGGGAACAGGGGAGTGAGGAGGTTGAAAAAGGGAAGTAAGAAGAAGGGGGATGGAATTCAATAGGCCTTAAAAATAAAAAGAGGGGAATAATAAAGGAGGGGGTAAAAAGGGAAGTAAATCAATGGAGGGAAAAAGGATTACTGGCTTAAAGCAAACCACTGGTTTAAAAGATAATAGTGTAAGAAGAAGGGGTAGAACTAGGAGAGGATACCAAAATGTTGGCAAATACACAACTGATAATTACAACTCTGAATGTGAATGGGATGAACTCGCCCATAAAACGGAAGCAAAGAGAAGAGTGGCTGGGAAACCAAAATCCTGCCATATGTGGTCTACAAGAAACACAAATGAGGTAGGTGGACATACACAAGTTTAAGGTAAAGGGCTTGAGCAAAATCTTTTGGGCTTCAAATGAGAAAAAGAAGGCAGGAGTGCCAATTATGATTTCTGACAAAGCCAAAGTAAAAATAGATATGATTAAAAAAAGCCAGAGAAGGTAATTACATCCTGATAAAAGGCAGTATAGACAATGAGGAAATAACAATGTTCAATATGTATGCACCAAATGGCATAGCATCCAGATTCATAAAGGAGAAACTGGCTGAGCTCAAGAAGGAAATAGATAGTAAAACCATAATAGTGGGAGATCTGAATATTCATCTTTCAGATCTAGATAAATCAAACCAAAAAATAAATAAGAAAGAGGTAAGAGAGGTGAATGAAGTCCTAGAAAAATTAGATTTAATTGATATGTGGAGAAAAACAAATAGGGACAAAAAGGAATACACCTTCTTTTCAGCTACACATGGTACATTCACAAAGATTGACCATGTAATAGGGCATAGAAACATTGCAAACAAATACAAAAGAGCAGAAATAATAAATGTAACCTTCTCAGATCATAATGCAATAAAAATAATAATTAGTAAAGGCACCTGGACAGGCAAATCAAAAACTAATTGGAGGTTAAGATGGCGGCAGAGTAAGAAGCAGCTCTTAACCTCTCCTGACCGAAACACACAAAACTCCTCAAGGGGACATAAAAACAAGTCCAGACGAACGGAGGAACCCCACAACAGGGCACAGCATGGAAGGTACGTGGAATCGAGACATTTCCAGGCTATAAAGGGCTCTCACTAAATCGCGGGCTGAGCAACCGCCCCACCCCCACCCCCTCCACACACAAGACCTAGAGCTCTGAAGCCAGCTAAAAAGAAATAGAGCAAGTTTGGGGCACCCATCGAGTCATTGGCAGCTCCAGGGCCTGTTCCTGAGAGCAGCAAGACTTAGGACCCCATTAAGCCAAAGAACGCAGGCGAAATCTGAGCGTAGGAGCAGGACGCAGGGCGCACAAAGCAGGCTGAGCAGAACGCAGGCACTGCGGAGGCGTGGGTGGACGCAGACACAGCCAGGAACTAAAGCCTAAATGGGGAACCAGTGTGGATGGGTATACGACTGTGGAAGCAGCGCCCTGAGACTTGTAAAGAAACCTCCGACAGAGGATCAAGCAAGGGGGTCTAACAGGGGGCTTGACCTTGGAAAAAACCAGAACTCAGACCTCAGGAGCCAATAGATCGCGAACAGACACTGAGCGCGAGGATAAATCTGAGAAGCTGCTGGGCTAATGATGGCTACTCAGCCTCAGGAAGTTCAGAAGAGAAAGAATAACAACAAGAAAAAGAAGTCTTTAACACTCGACAGCTTTTACACAGAGAAAATCCAGACAACCGAGCAAACAGAGGAGGAGAACAAACAAGCATCCAGACCCTCCTCAAATAAGGAAAACTCCTCACAAGCTATGGAAGAGTTCAAAACTGAGATTTTGAGGAAAATGGAAGAGATCTGGCAAGAAAATAACTGTTTAAAAGGTAGAATCATGTAATTGGAAAGCGAGGCTCAGAAACCAAATGAACTGATAAGCAAATTGAACTCCAGAAATGACCAGACTGAAAAGGAATACCAGAAGATTATGGCCGAAAACCAGAAGATTATGGCCGAAAACCAGAAGATTATGGCCGAAAACCAGAAGATTATGGCCGAAAACC
>NW_025388287.1:0-822 GCF_016433145.1 Gracilinanus agilis | reverse complement strand
AATTAGAAAGCAATGATCTCTCAAGACAACAAGAACAAATAAAACAAAGTCAAAAGACTGAAAAAATAGAAGGAAACATGAAATATCTCAATGAGAGAGTGACAGACCAAGAAAACCGGTCTAGAAGAGACAATTTGAGAATAATCGGTCTTCCAGAAAAACCAGAAATTAATAGAAACCTGGACTCCATAATAACAGAAATAATTCAGCAAAATTGCCCTGAAGTCTTACAACAAGAGGGCAACATAGACATTAAAAGGATCCATAGAACACCCACTACATTTGATCAAGAAAGGAAAACACCAAGAAATATCATTGCAAAATTCAAGAGTTTCCAAGCAAAAGAAAAAATATTACAAGAAGCCAGAAAGAAACAATTCAAATATCAAGGAGCACCAATCAGGATCACACAGGATCTGGCAGCCTCAACGCTAAAAGACCGCAAGGCGTGGAATACAATATTCAGAAAGGCAAGAGCCTGCAACCACGGATCAACTACCCATCAAAACTGACTATATATTTCCAGGGGAAAGTATGGGCATTCAACAAAATTGAAGAATTCCAGTTATTTGCACAAAAAAGAACAGGGCTAAATGGAAAGTTTGATATCCAACCACAAAATTTGAGAGAAACCTGAAAAGGTAAATAAGATACAGAGGGGAAAGAAAGAAAACTTATAATGTTTAAATTTGCCTTTTTAAGGGCCTCAGTGAGATCTAATTATCTGTATTCCTATGTAGAGAAATGTTATGTTTAATTCTCTGTAGTGAACTCTATTCACTATTATAATATTCACTATTATAGTAATCAGAAGAATAATTA
>NW_025388286.1:0-7984 GCF_016433145.1 Gracilinanus agilis | reverse complement strand
TTGAACTTTGAATTTTTACTCTCTTGAAATATTAGTTTAATAAATATCTTTTAATTAGTTTAATATTGTTAAACTAATTAAAATATATATAATTATATAATATATAGAGATATATAAAATAGATATAAATAGATATAAAATATATTATAATTAGTTTAATAAATATCACAACAATGACAGATTCAAAATATCTACCTAGAATTACTTGAACTCTGAACTTTGAGAAGTAAACACATTTTTTTTTACCCTGTGATTGTGAAAACCACACTGGTTAGAGTGTTGAGGTTTTCCAGTTGTTTGGTTTTGCTCAATTGTTTTCATTTTCTTTTCTTTTTCCTCATAATGGATGGCTCTCTGGGAGAGGGAAGATACAGCTGGAAATGTAGGTGATAAAGATAGCAAGACAAATTTGCTGAAAAACAAAGTCTCCATTCTAAAAGATGGAAAGCACTTTAAGAGGGAAGGACACAGAAAGGAATTCCATGGAAAGTGCTTTTAACTATAATAAGTCTGTAAAAATAGAAACTAGTAAAGGTTTTGATCAACAGTTTTGTAACATGAAAATCAACAAATACGAATCCTGGTAGGCAATGAGAGCTTGCATTCAAGTGTGCTTAAACATTTAAGTCAGCTTTGATGTGTCATTTGTCTCACAGATGACAGTAGTTGTTGAAGGCATATGGCTCCAGTGAAGAGACAGTAGGAAACAGTTTATTGTACTATATGTGCCTCCTGTGAATGCTTTTTTAAGTTGGTTGGGTATCAGAACGCCATCATTAAGGGCCCTCAACTGTCATGCTATAGAGTTGCTCCAACTGTCAGTAAGGAAGGGGAAGGCTTTCTCTTGAGCCACAGGTCTTATCTGCATACTGGAGAATAATTTTCACCATAAAACATCTTGGTGGTTTCTTGTCCTATAAATTCAGTTGGTGAAACAAATAAATCACATGCCAAACTTTCTTGTACTGGTCCCTTGGGGATTTTTCCATCACCAAAAAATATAATAAAATGTATCTCCTCCTCAACTTTACATCAATATTATATTGGAAAGTTATTGAAATGCCTGCTTCAGTAATTGCCCATGGGAATACCAGAGTACTCTATTCTCTTACAAGAAAAGAATAGTAACATTTTCCCTCATGATATGACCATTTAAAGCAGGCAGAAATCACCTAACAAAGATAATGGATGATCTTTTTTTCCCCTAAACCTTTCCTTACCTTCCATCTGAGAATTAATACTGTGTATTGGTTCCAAGGCAGAAGAGTGATAAGGGCTAGGCAATAGGGGTTAAGTGACTTGCCCAGGGTCACACAGCTAGGAAGTATCTGAGGTCACATTTGAATCAAGGACCTCCCATCTCTAGACCAGATTCTCAATCAACTGAACCATCTAGCTGTTGAGTAAGTGATCTTTTGACAATTTTTTTTAAACCCTCACCTTCCCTCTTGGAGTCAATACTGTGTATTGGCTCCTCGGTGGAAGAGTGGTAAGGGTGGGCAATGGGGGTCAAGTGACTTGCCCAGGGTCACACAGCTGGGAAGTGTCTGAGGCCACATTTGAACCCAGGACCTCCTGTCTCTAGGCCTGCTCTCAATCCACTGAGCCCCTTTTGACATATTTTGATTCACATATTTTTATTCCTTTGGGCAAACATTGGCACTGACATCTCTAGTCCTTCCTCGCACCACTTTCACAAGAGAAAAAAACAACAAATTATAGCCTTAGAAATCATTTCTTGACTTTTCTCACTTTATTCTTCCCTAAAATTGGTTTTAATTCCATAGAGGGCTTTGGAAAGACAGGTCTTACATAAAAGATGTTCCCACTAATTACATCTAACTGAATTCTAGTAAATCATATTTTACATTTTTTCCCCTTTTGCTTCTTTATCCCTCCTCCCCACCCCATCTCTTTGTAACAGTTTGGGAGAAAACTCTCCATGGGTATGGAGGTTATGACTCACATGGAATCTTGGGATTTTGGAAGCCAAATAAGCAGTGTTCGGTATCAGGTATGTAACGAGTGCTTTTCCTCTGTTTATTATTATCCCTAGAAAATCATCGTCGGGCTCTTTCACCATGAATTTCAATCGGTGGTTTCTCCTATCAAGCCCCTACTTTCTGTCCATGGAAAAGGGCAGAGCATTCCTTCTTCCTATTAATAATCCAAAGCTTCCCATGACTAGATCTGGGCAACAAAATCACGGCAAAAAACCACAATGAAGACCTGGACCAAAGGAGAGTGCCAAAGAATTTTTGAAGGGCAGCTGGGCCATTCTTCCAGCCTCCCCCTTCACCTCCCAATGCTTCCAGTCACCATTTTACAAACCAACCTTGGCAAAAGAGATCTAGAGTACTGAGGGGCCAGGAAGACACTTTAATAGAGGTATGAAACAATCCAAATAGAGAAAGAAGGGCTAAAGAGCACATGTGCATTCAAAAGCAGCATTTAAATGGCAGTCAGGGCAGTATTAACACATCCCTAGCACAAAGCAAAACAAGCCTGGTCATTAGCTTAATCTTAACATCCATCAAAATTGGAGGTTGTTCCCCCGCCCCCATCCCACCTCCTAGGGGCTCCCACATTGTTTGTCTCAGCACTTTAACAGATACTCACCCACCTCCCACTAGGACCTAAAGCATCTGGTTTAAATAGGCTGGCTTATCTCCCTCCTTGACTTGGGCTGGAATTCTGCCTACAGCTCCAGTCCTGGTAGCTCTCCGAAGGAGAGATCTAATTGGAAAGTGCTGCTAGTGCGTTTGAAAGCCGGAAGGGAAGGGAAATATCTTCAGTACACAAGAGTTGGAAGGTCAAGACTCCAACCATTGTCAAGTTCATCTAAAACTGTCTATTAAAGCCTGACACCTTTTCATCTGCAAATCTGAAAGGAGTTTCTAAGCTCTTTTTTTTTTTAAACCCTTAACTTCTGTGTATTGGCTCTTAGGTGGAAGAGTGGTAATGTGACTTGGGCAATGAGGGTCAAGTGACTTGCCCAGGGTCACACAGCTGGGAAGTGTCTGAGGCCGGTTTTGAACCTAGGACCTCCTGTCTCTAGGTCTGACTCTCAATCCACTGAGCTACCCAGCTGCCCTAAGCTCTTTTATATAGTTAATGCCTCTATAGTTTTTGGGTTCCTTACCACAATCCCAGGGGGCAGGACTAATGATAATATTTCCATTTTATAGATCATTCAGTCAATTGATCTATAAACACGCATATATATATATATANGTTCCTTACCACAATCCCAGGGGGCAGGACTAATGATAATATTTCCATTTTATAGATCATTCAGTCAATTGATCTATAAACACGCATATATATATATATATATATATATATATATATAAACACTTGCTAGGTGCCTGGGATACAAAGACTAAGACATCTGAGCTTTAAAAAAAATAAATGAGAAAACAAGACCATTCCACCTCCAAGTCTGTGCTTATTTGAAAAATGGAAGCCTTCTCTGCCCTTCCTGTTTAGGGTCAAGAATGAGCTTTACAGGCCTCCTCCCAAAATTCTAAGGGACTCATCCAAGCTGAAGAGAGACTCATAGGAAGCTCTAGTACTATCTCAGTAGATAGCTGAGCATTCCTAGTTCTAAAGTAACAAAAACAAACTTAATTGGGCATTTACTCTGTTGTTTTAAGGGAAAAAATTCAGCACCCCCTAAAATCACTCTATATGGAGTACTTAAGGTAGGGTCTACAAATCTTTTCCAATACTCTCATGACTATGTTTCAATAGAATTGGTTTCCCTGGCAATCTTAGGAATTTTATTCTGAGGAGGAGATTACCAGGCAGCCAAGGGAGTCCATGACACATGTAAAAAAAATGAAGAATCCTTGGATTTTAACATGGGCATCAATTCTGGATATATTCACATCCCTTCCTTTGTATATGTCTTCTTGTATATGACTGCCACTACCTTTTCCCAGTATCATAACTCCTCAAGATCCATCTTTTACTGTCATGTTCTCTTCTTGATATACTAATTTTGGCCTCATCTTCCTCTATCTGATCATGCATTCTGTGGGTTCATACAGGTCTCCCTTAAATGACTATATTATTTCTATTTTCTATTCTGTGAGAGGTAGTTGGGCTGTGCAAGGAACTTGGAGCCATTTCAGATGCTCACAAGGACAGACACTAGGCAAATCACTGAACCCTCTCAAGTCAGTTTCTTCATCTGAAAAATGGCACCTCCATCTCACAGTGAAGATCAACTGAGATAATGACTAGACAGAGCTTAGGAAATGTTTTCCTAAAAATGTTAGCCACTATTTAAGACCCGAAAGTATAAGGGCAAAATCACCACTTTCTGATATAATCCCCTCACCCTTCTCCAGCCCCCTCCTTTGGCCACCTTTGCCAATTCCTTTCCCCAAAACTATTTCTTAAGGTTCCCTTAGCAGGGAATGTTAGCTAGCATTGCATCGTGCTTTAAAACTTGAAAAGCTCTTTCCATAAATAATATTGTTAGAGACCTACAACAACCTCAGGAGAAGGGTGCTATCATTATGTGCATTTTGTAGATGAGGACACTGAGGCAGAGAGTTTGAGACTAGCCCAAATAACAAGTACCTTAGGCAGGATTTGGACTTTGTTTTTCCAGACTCCAAGTCTAAAGACTGTTTTTTATAATCTACAACATCTAGAGAACCTGACCTTTTTTGGCATATCTCCCCCAAGAACTTCCAGTCTTCTTTGAACTCAGGAACATCAGTCAGCTCAGATTCTATTATAGCAGGCCCTCTCTGAGATAACACTTTTAGAATCCACGTGGCTCTCTCTGGGGTCCCATCTCCAGGGACCTCTTTATCAGTGGATTACCCTGAAGACCCTTAACTCATTCACCCATCTTTTCTCCTTCCTGGGGTCACTTCAGATACTGATGTACTCTGATGTCAGATCCACTGTCAGATCTCCCCTTATAAGTTGTGACACCCAATGACACAGTAGAGGGAATCATCCTCCTTGCGACCTTCATCTCAAGCCTATTTTCTAGGGTCCCCTCTCCTCAGAAAGAGCTGGCATTGTTGTTTTCTAGAGGTATTCTGACCTTGGCCACCTGGTTTCAGTCCCTCTTTTGATTTCCCTTGATTGAGATTCATTATCGTAGTCCCTTCTTGTGGCCTCTCCCTTTGGAGACTGCCATCATGGGTTTCCACTGGTCCTCTCAGCTCCACTGGCTCAAGCTGCTTTCCCAAATCTCCTCCTATGATGCAGATCCCACAGTCACAGCCTACTTAGGATGGTCTCACATTAAATCCTGCCATTATAGTTGCCAGCTAGGATGTCCTGGCCATAAACTTTACCCTCAAAGCTCTTTTCATGTTCTCATCAGACAGACCAGTGATTACAGTTCCACTCTGGATCCATTGAGATCCACATTCAAGCCTATCCTGAAATCCTTTACCTAAACTTCAAGAACCCTACCCACAGCTCATCCCCTAAAGGAGAGTATATTCTTCCCTCAACTTGTGGAACCTCCTCTCTGGGGTCCCTTTCACTCAGACTCCCTGATTCTTAGCCTCTCTCTGGGGAATCTTTCCCTTCAACCTCCTGCTTTATACCTCTTTAGGCTCTGACCCCCTCAAATCACCTGCTGATATTCTTCTGAAGGACTTCTTCCCCTCAGATTCCAAATTCAGCTCCTTTTGAGGGTCTCTTCCCTTTAAACGTCCAGTCAAAGATCTATATGAAGTCTCAACTCCTCTAAATTTCCTCCCCATCCCACAGTCCCTTGATATGATCTTCTCCCCTCTGCTCCCTCCTTTCTACTGTTTAGCCCTGTCCCACCATTTAGGTCTTCTTGCCTCTGTCCTTCAAACTCTTGTCTGTACCTCCTGGAGTTCTCACCCCTTCAGACATTCTATCACATTTTCCCTTTTGGGTATCCTCCCCATAAACTCATTTTTATAATTCTTTGGGGAATCTCCTCCCCCTCAAGCCCTCTCACAGGTCCTGAGGAAGGATGGGTTTCCTACCCTTCATACTCTCTCTCATCATAGCCCCTTTGGATCTTTTCAGACTTTCCAGTCCCAGCTTTCTTTCTGGGGGCATCCTCTCAGACACAGTCACAGCCCTTGGCAGGAGGAATCTACCTTATTTTAGCGGTCTCCTCACCGAGATCTCATCATAGTCCTTGTGGGGAGCCTTCTAATCTCAGATCCCTTGTAGTGACTCCTTTCCAGTTGTTCCAGTCACTGGGGTGGGGTATCATTTTATTAAAGCTCCTCTCCAAGTTCTCAGTATCAGCCCACTGGGGGTGAGGGGTGGGGAGGGGGGTAATATTAGCTTGTTAAAACTCTGTTCTCTAGGTGGTTTCAAGACTTTTACAGCCCCATTCACAGCCCTGGGGGAGGGGTGTGTGTGTATCCTCCTAAAATCTTTGCCTTTTTGGGAGTCTTGTCCCCTGGTTCCCAGTCTTCAAACTTCTTAACAGGTCTCAGCCTGTCCTATCCCCTCCCAGAGTCATAGCCCCTTCTGGGAGTTTCAAGGGTCCCAACCACTCTGGGCAGGAGGTAGGTTCTTCCCTCAGGTCTTCTACTGACCTTGTACCTTTCTAGGGTCTTCTGCAATGGCCCCCTTTTGGGAGATCTTTTATAATCTGGGTCTTCTGTTTCTGTCTCCTGAAGGTCTACTGATATGACAGCCTTTTTTTTGGGGGGGGGGTCTCAGCCTATTTCAGACCTTCTGGGGGTTTCCGCCTGTTATAGCCCTTCTTAGGGTCTTTTCTTGTCATTGTCTCTTTCAGAAGTCCCCCATAGACATAGTGCATCTCAGAGGTCTCAATCTATTTCACCCTTACTCAGGGGGTCTCATCACTAGGTCTCTGGTCACTGGGTAGGGGGGATTAGTGGTGGTTCTTGACACAGGCCCTCTCAGGGATTATCTCCAGCCATAGCCTCTTAAGGGTCTTTGCCAGTCCTAAGGTCTTCCTGTTCCCTTGGGGGTTTGATTATTTTGATCTCCTATATTGGCTCCCCTTGGGGTCTTCTCCTGTTATAACCTCTTCTGGGTCTCTGCCAGTCCCAGGGTCTCTGGGAGTTCCATCCTATCCTAGCCCCTCTGGGTTTTTTTCTTGTCTCAGCTCTTCTTGGTGGGGGTGGGGGATAGAGGAATCACAGTCTCCCTGGAATCTCTCATAGTCCTTGTCCCTCTCCAAGATCTCCTCTTTTCACAGCCCCCTCTCAGAGGCCTCAAGTTGTCACAGACACTATCAAGAGTTTCTTGCTCTCATAGTCTCAGAGACCCTTCATGTCACAGCCCTATCTTGAGGTTTCAGATCGTCACAAGAGTCTCTTTCAAGAGTCTTTCAGTCAGAGCTCATTTGGGGGGTCTATTGCTATCCCTGTTCCTTCGGTAAAACTGAAGTTCCAGAGTCTTCTGTGGGGACCCTTCATGTCACAGTCCTTTCTTGCGGGGTCTCTGTCAGACCCTATCAAGAATCTTCTGTCATAGCACCTCTGGGAACTCTCCCTGTCCCTGCTCTTCTCAGAGATCTCTTCCTGTCCCTGTCCTTCAGAGGGTCTCTCCCTGTCGCAGCCTTTTTCGGGCGTTTCTCCTCAGTCCTCCTTGGGGGTTTTCTCCTGTTACAGCCCACTTCGGGAGTCTCTTTCTGTCCCTGCCTCCCTCAGGGGGTTTCCTGTCACAGCCGTCTTGGGGTTTCTTACTGTCCCTGATCTCCGGGAACTTCTGCCTCTGCCCCTCTCGGGTGTCTCTCACTGTCGCAGCCCCTTTCTGGGGTTCCCAGTGGTCCCTATACCCGCGGAAGTCTCCTTTCCTTGCCCCTCTCGGGGGTCTCTCACTGTCCCTACCCATCTCGGGAGTCTTTGCCGGTCCCGGCCGCCACGGGGGTCTCCTCCCGTCCTTGCCCTTTTCGGGGGTCTCTCGCTGCCCTTGCCCCCTCGGGGAGTCTCCCTCTGCCCCAGCCCCTTTCAGAGGTCTCTTGCTGTCACAGCCCCTCTCGGGG
>NW_025388285.1:0-4757 GCF_016433145.1 Gracilinanus agilis | reverse complement strand
TCACCCAAAGTTCTCCAGGGGGATCCCCTGGAATTCTGGGTGAGGCTCTCCCTGTACCTTTGCAGGGAGTCCATGCTTTGCATCTGCACACAACAATTTTCAATAGGAATGGGTGCTGCATTTTGTCAAAGGCTTTTTCAGCATCAATTGAGATAAGCATGTGATTTTTGTTTGTTAGATTGTTGATATGGTCAGTTATGTGGATGGTTTTCCTAATGTTGAACCATCATTGCATTCCTGTTATAAATCCCACCTGATCATGGTGGATGATCCTTTTAACCACTTGCTGGAGTCTCTTTGCTAATATTGTTTTTAAAATTTTTGCATCTATGTTCATTAGGGAGATTGGTCTGTAGTTTTCTTTCTCTGTTTTTGATCTACCTGGCTTTGGAATCAGTACCATATTTGTGTCATAAAAGGAATTTCATAGGACTCCTTCTTTACTCATTATATCAAATAATTTGTATAGTATTGGGATTAGTTGCTCTTTGAATGTTTGATAGAACTCACTTGTGAATTCATCATGCCTTGGCAATTTTTTCTTAGGGTATTCTTTGATGATTTGTTCAATTTCTTTTTCTGATATAGGATTATTTAGGTATTCTATTTCTTCTGCTGTTAATCTAGGCAATTTGTATTTTTGTAAATATTCATCCATATCTCCTCGATTGCTATATTTATTGCCATATAATTGGGCAGAATAGTTTTTAATGATTGCCTTAATTTCCCCTTCATTAGAGGTGAGGCCTCCCTTTTCATCCTTGATACTGACAATTTGGTTTTCTTCTTTCCTTTTTTTTTTATTAAATTGAACAGTACTTTGTCTATTTTGGCTGTTTTTTCAAAATACCAGCTTCTAGCCTCATTTATTAAATAAATAGTTCTTTTACTTTCAATTTTATTAATTTTTCCCTTGATTTTTAGTATTTCTAATTTAGTTTTCTTCTGGGGATTTTTAATTTGCTCGCTTTCTAATTTTTTTGAGTTGCATGCTGAATTCATTTATCTCTGCCCACCCTAATTTGTTAATATATGCACTCAAGGATATAAATTTCCCCTTGAGTACTGCATTGGCTGTATCCCACAGTTTGGTAGGATGTTTCATCATTGTGATTCTCTTCAATGAAATAGTTGATTGTTTCTATGATTTCTTCTTTGACTAGCTGCTTTTGGAGAATCATATTTTTCAATTTCCAATTAGATTTGATTTTCCTGTCCAGGTGCCCTTGCTATTTATTATTTTTTGCATTATGATCTGAGAAGATTACATTTATTATTTCTGCTCTTTTGCATTTGTTTGCAATGTTTCTATGCCCTTATTACATGGTCAATCTTTGTGAATGTACCATGTGCAGCTGAAAAGAAGGTGTATTCCTTTTTGTTCCTATGTATTTTCCCCTACATATCTATTAAACCTTATTTTTCTAGGACTTCATTCACCTCTCTTACCTCTTTCTTGTTCATTTTTTTTTGGTTTGATTTATCTAGATCTGAAAGAGGGATATTTAGATCTCCCACTAGTATGTTTTTACTATCTATTTCCTTCTTGTGATCTGCCAGTTTCTCCTTTATGAATCTGGTTGCTATGCCATTTGGTGCATACATATTCAGCAATGTTATTTCCGCATTTTCTAAACTCCCTTTAATGAGGATGTAATGCCCTTCCCTGTCTTTTTTAATCTTATCTGTTTTTACTTTGGCTTTGTCAGAAATCATAATTGCCACTCCTGCCTTCTTTTTCTCATTTGATGCCCAAAGGATTTTACTCAAGCCCTTGACCTTACAACTGTGTATGTCCACCTGCCTCATATGTGTTTCTTGTAGACAATATATGGTAGGATTTTGGTTTCTAAACCACTCTGCTGCTATTTGCTTCCTTTTTATGGGCAAGTTCATCCCATTCACATTCAGAGTTATAATTATCGTTTGTGCATTCTCCAACATTTTGGTATCCTCTCCTAGTTCTACCCCTTCTTCTTACACTATTTCCTTTTAAACCAGTGGTTTGCTTGATGCCAGTAACCCTTGTCTCCTCCCTTGATTTACTACGCTTTCTACCCCCTCCCTTATTATTCCCTTCTATTTATTTTTAAGGCCTAATGAATTCCCCCACCTTCTTCTCTCCTCCCTTTTATGACCTCCCCACTCTCCTGCTCCCCTTGGTTTTTCCCTTCTGACTTTCTCAGTAGGATTGGATAGAGTTTTATATCCCAATGGATAAAGCTACTCTTCCCTCTCAGGCTTAATTACACTGACAGTAAGGTTAACTATTACCTCTTAATGCTCTCTTCCTCTCCTTCTTATGATAGTAATCATCCCTTCCCCTTCCCATGACCTCTTTGTGTGTAATAGAATATCCTATTTTTCTTATTCATTCAAGTTTCTCTTGGTGTCCTCTACTATTCACATCCCTCTTCCCCACCCCCATATCATCTTAGACCATTTAGTATTCCAACCTCTCCCTATGAATAATTCTTCTGATTACTATAATAGTGAATACTATAATAGTGAATAGAGTTCCTTAAAGAGAACAATGCATAACATTTTTCCACATAGGAATACCCATAATTAGATCCTATTGAAGCCCTTAAAGAGGCAAATTTAAAAAATCCGAGTTTTCTTTCTTTCCCTTCTGTTTCTTATTTACCTTTTCATGTTTCTCTTGATTTTTGTGGTTGGATATCGAACGTTCCATTTAGTCCTGGTCATTTCTGTGCAAATACTTGGAAATCTTCTCTCTTGTTGAATGCCCAAACATTCCCTTGGAAATATATGGTTAGTTTTGATGGGTAGGTGATTCTTGGTGGTAGATCCAGTTCTCTTCCTTTCTGAATATCATATTTCAAGCCTGGAGGTATTTTAGTATGAAGGTTGCCAAATCCTGTGTGATCCTGATTGTTGCTCATTGATATCTGAATTGCCTCTTTCTGGATTCTTGTAAAAATGTTTTTCTCTTATTTTGAAGCTCTTGAATTTGGCTATTATATTCCTGGGGGTTGTCTTTTCTGGGTCTATTGTAGAGGGTGATCTAGGGATCCTTTCAATGTCTATATTGCCCTCTTGTTGTAGAACTTCAGGGAAATTTTGCTGAATAATTTCTTTTAGTATGGAGTCCAATTTTCTATTAATTTCTGCTTTTTTAGGAAGATCAATGATTCTCAGATTGTCTCTTAAAGATCTGTTTTCTTGGTCTGTCACATTCTCATTGAGATATTTCATGTTTCCTTCTATTTGATCAGTCTTTTCACTTTGTTTTCTTTGTTCTTGCTCTCTTGAGAGATCATTAGCTTCTAATTCTAATTGCTTTAGGGACTGGTTTTTGGCTATAATCTTTTGGTTTTCCTTTTCAATCTGGTCATTTCTGGTGTTCAATTTGCTCATCAGTTCATTTGATTTCTGAGCCTCACTTTCCAATTGCAAAATTCTGCCTTTAAAACTGTTATTTTGTTGCCAGATTTCGGTTTCCAATTTGCTTACCATTTTGTTTGATTTGGGGGCATCTTTCTCCAATTGGGAGTTTGTCTTCTAAAGTGATTATTTCCTTTTGAGCTATTTCCCACTTCTCTCTCCAAATCTCTTCCATCTTTCTCATCATCTCTAATCTGAACACTTCCATTACTTGTGGCCAGTTTTCATTATTTTGGAGAGGTTTGGATATGATTACTTGTTTGTTCTCCTCTGCTGTTTGCTCTTTTGTCTGGATTTTATCTGTGTAAAAGTTGTCGAGTGTTACAGATTTGTTCTTGATGATCTTTCTCTTTGTGGGTTCTTGTCTCTGGCTTGCCATTGTTAGCCCTGCGCCCTCTCAGGTTTATCCTCACACTTAGGGTCTGTCTGCATTCTTTAGCTGCTGAGGTCTCAGTTGTTCTCAGAGTCAAGCCTCCTGGTGGTCCCCTTACTTGTTCCTCTGACCAAAGCTCCTTTAACAGTCTTAGGGCATTGCTTCCACAGATGTGAACCCCTTTTGCACTGGGGCCCCACTCAAGGTCTGGGACTGTGCTCAAGATCCGAGTCCTCGCCTGCTCTCAGGATTCATGTCTGGGCATGAGTCCACGCACGCACTCGTGCCTGCTCTCAGGTTCTGAGATCAAAGTCCGTGTGCATTCTTTAGCCTCTTGGGGTCTTAAGTCTTGCTGCTCTCAGGAGCAGGCTCTGGCGACCCCAGGTACAGCCAAGGACTTATTCTGTGCCATAACTTGCTCTAACTCCTATGCGCTGGCTTTGGCACTGTAGGTGGGTTGGGTGAGGTGGTTGCTCAGCTCACGTTTTAGTGAGAGCTCTTTCACCCCTTTATAGCATGGTAATGCCATGTTTCTATGTACCTCCAATGCTGCGCCCTGTTGTGGGGGCCCCTTTGTTCCTCTAGATTTGTTCTTATGACTTCTTGAGGAGTACTATATATTTCGGTTTTCAGAGGTTAAGCAGCTGCTTTTTACTCTGCCCCCATCTTAACCAGGAAGTCGCAAATTTTTCTTAAGGAGTTCTTTAATAGCTTGTTCAATTTCTTTTTCTGATATGGGATTATGTAAGTATTTTATTTCTTCTGCTGTTAATCTAGGCAATTTATATTTTTGCAAATATTCATCCATATCACCTAGATTGCTAAATATATTGCCATATAATTAAGTAAAATAATTTTTCATCATTGCATTAATTTCCTCTTCATTTCAGGTGAGGTCTCCCTTTTGTTATTTTTAAAAATGATACAGGCTGATATTATGAGGAAAACTAAGATTTTATTTAGGCCCATGTTGATA
>NW_025388284.1:0-7149 GCF_016433145.1 Gracilinanus agilis | reverse complement strand
TTCAAGTCTGGCCTCAGACACTTCCTACCTGTGTGACCCTGGGCAAGTCACTTAACCCGCATTGCCTATCCCTTACTGGTCTTCTGCCTTGGAAGCAATACACAGCATTGATTCTAAGATGGAAGAGAGGGGTTTTTATTTTATTTTTTAAGAAATGTGTTACTGCTGAACATAACAGACTTCCCTACTAGCAGCAATGCAAGGATCCAGAGCGAGGCTGAGGAACTTCTGAGAAAGAAAACCAGCCACATTCAGAGGAAGAACCGTGGGAGGAGAAACACACAAGAAAAACAACTGCTTGATCACATGGGTCGATGGGGACATGACTGGGGATGTAGACTCTAAACAATCACCCTAATGCAAATATCAATAATATGGAATTAGGTCTTAATCAATGATACATGTAAAACCCAGTGGAATTGTGCATCAGCTAAGGGGGGTTAGGGGAGGTTGGGGGAGAGGGAAAGAGCATGAAACATGCAACTAGGGGGAAATAGTCAAAATTAAAATTAAAATTAAAAAAAATTCCTACCACAAAAAAAAAAAAAGAAATGTGTTACTGATATCTTTTACTTTAACATTGCCTGACACATAGTGGGTCCTAAATAAACGTTTCCAGATTGGTTGATTGGCCTATTGTCTAAATTTCCTCCATATTCTTTCTTTTCTCCTTTCTCTTCTCCCTTCCACAGAACTATCCCATCTAAAAGGAAAAGAGGAAGGAGAGAGAAAATGAGCAAAAATCATTTCATGCATTGGAACAATCTGAAAATATCCTCAGCATGCTTCCCACTGGGCTCCTCTTGCTGGCAGTTCAGAAGCTGCTGGCTTTGACTCAGAGATGCCTAGGAGAGAAGAAGGATGGAGTGGGGGGAGAATCCTCTCCTCTGCAGCCAGGGGGACTCTTGTCTGGCAGGACTCCAAACTCATCATCTCTGTGGTGTCTTTCTGGCACACTTGGAAGGCATGGATGTTTGTCCTACTTGCTGTCAAGTCATCCATTCTCTTGGTTTTAAATAGCCACTCCTGCCCTCTCTGGGGATTTCTGACGTTGCTTTCTCTACTTTTTCTAAGTCTTCATTCAGGTGGTGGCCACTATTTGTGGGAATCCTCTGAGGGCTCCGGCATGGGCTTTCTTCCCTTCTAGACTGGCCCACTTGCTACTCATGGTGAGCTTCCATGGCTCACTCATGGAGCTCCCATCTCCAGGGCTGCCTCTCTATCCACTGAGTGACCTATGTCATATGACAATGATTCCCAGGTCTACAGATCCGGCCCCAGTTTCTCTTTTGAGCTCGTCTCCCATCGCCAGCTGCCTTTTGACTTTTTTTTTTTTTAAACCCTTGTACTTCAGTGTATTGTCTCATAGGTGGAAGATTGGTAAGGGTGGGCAATGGGGGTCAAGTGACTTGCCCAGGGTCACACAGCTGGGAAGTGTCTGAGGCCAGATTTGAACCCAGGACCTCCTGTCTCTAGGCCTGACTCTCACTCCACTGATCTACCCAGCTGCCCCCCTGCCTTTTGGATATTTCAACCGGATGTCTCATAAGCAACTCAAACCCAGCCCATCCCAAACAGAAGTCATTGTTTTCTCTCCTCCTTCCTCTCCCTGCCCAACCTCCCTTTCCCCCAACTGTCCTGCCATTGTAAAGTCCCCATCCTCTTAGTGGATCAAGCTCAGAACCCAACGATCAGTTCTGACTTATCTCTCACCCCAACCCCACCCCACGCATATCCAGTATGTTTTTTAAACCCTTACCTTTTGTCTTAGAGTCAATGTGAGTATTGGTTCTAAGGGAGAAGACTGGTAAGGGCTAGACAATTTGAGTCAAGTGACTTGCCCAGGGTCACACAGCTAGGAAGTATCTGAGGCCAGATTTCAACCCGGGAGCTCCCATCTCCAGGGCTGCCTCTCTATCCATTGAGTGACCTAGCTGCCCCATATACAATATATTTTCAAGTTTCATCATCTCTACTTTCACACTTCCTGTGTATGCCTCTTCTCCCCATTTACACAGCCATCCCCCTAATTCAGGTCCTCATCCCTTCGTGAATGGGTTATTACAATAACTTGTCAATCAGCCTCCTAACCTCGAATCTCTCCTTGCTCCAAACCATTCTCCACTCAGCTGCCAAAGGGATCTGCCTAAAGTTTGGGCCCGTCTGTGCCACCCCTCTGAGGCTCAATAACCCCCAGTGTCTCCCTATACCTGCAAGAATAAATATAATCTTCTGTCTTTTAAGACCCTTCCCAATGCACCCCTTCCTTTCCAGTACTTCCTTCTCATACTTTGCTTCTCTCCAAAGGCTCCAAGGCCCAGCTACCCTGACCTACTGTTATAATGAATTTCTGTACTACTTGGCATTCCTTGAGCATGATATTCTTTTTTTTTTTAATTTTTAAAAAACCCTTAACTTCTGTGTATTGGCTCCTAGGTGGAAGAGTGGTAAGGGTGGGCCATGGGGGTCAAGTGACTTGCCCAGGGTCACCCAGCTGGGAAGTGTCTGAGGCCGGATTTGAACCCAGGACCTCCCGTCTCTAGGCCTGACTCTCCATCCACTGAGCTACCCAGCTGCCCTTGAGCATGATATTCTTACCACCAGACACCATGCCAATCATTTGTTGTCCTTCATGCATGGAATCACTCTGTCCTCCTTAAAACCTCAGCTCAAATCCCACCTTCTACAGGCAGCCTTTCCCCATTGATCCCACTGCTAGCACCTTCCCCCTGAGATGATCTTCCATTTGCACTGTATATATCTTTTATGAACATATTTTTGTATATTTGTATATTTTGGGTATCAACTTTCCCAATAGACTCACCCTCGTGAAGATGAAGACCATATTTTTGATTTTTGTTGCTCTCCTAGGATTTAGCTCTGGCACATAGTAGGTGCTTAATAGTATTTGTTGAGTGATTGGCTTTTGGCAAGTCCCTTTATGTCAACAGTTCAAACAAATGATTCTTGACTCCCAGCATTTCCTGACTTTGTATGTCACCTAAGAGATCCAGAAACCTTTAGGGTAGAGAATCAAAATTGTTTCAAATATGTTAAACATACACCCAGCCTCTATTTATTTATTTGTCTGTCTATCTATCTATCTATCTATCTATCTATCTATCTATCTATCNTATCTATCTATCTATCTATCTATCTATCTATCTATCTATCTATCTATCTATCCATCCATCCATCTATATCTATCTATCATCTATCTATCTATCTATCTATCTATCTATCTATCTACCTATCCATCTATCTATCTATCCATCCATCCATCTATCTACCTACCTACCTATCCATCTATCTATCTATCTATCCATCCATCCATCTATCTACCTACCTACCTATCCATCCATCCATCTATCTATCTATCTATCTATCTATCTATCTATCTATCTATCTATCTATCTATCTATCTTTCTATCTATCTATCCATCCATCCATCTATATCTATCTATCATCTATCTATCTATCTATCTATCTGTCTATCTATCTATCTATCTATCTATCCATCTATCTATCTATCTACTTACCTACCTACCTATCCATATATCTATCCATCTATATATCCATCCAACTATCTATCTATCTATCTATCTATCTATCTTTCTATCTATCTATACATCTCTCTCTATCTATCTATTCATCTATCTGTCCATCTATCTATTTTTTTCAACCCTTACCTTCCATCTTAGAATCAATACTTGGTATTGGTTCTAAGGTAGAAGAATGGTAAAGGCTAGACAATGGAGTTGAAGTGACTTGCCCAGGATCATCCAGCTAGGAAGTATCTGAGGTCAGATTTGAACCCAGGACCTGCTATCTCTGGGCCTGACTTTCAATCCTCTGAGCCACCTCGCTACTCCCCCAACCCCAGCCTCTATTTATGAATTCAAACTTTCACTGTTGGTCTTTCTTTCCTGACTAATCTTGACCCCTGGGGAACCATATACCACGAAGCTGGAATGCAGCTGGGATGGAGGCCTAAGGGACAGATTAGAAATCATCTAGTTGTCCTAATCCAAGGTGCATTCAGGGCTGTGATTGCACAGGTAAGAAATAGTTCCTTTCATTCCTCATCTTGAAGTAGAAAAGTGGTGGAAATCTCACAAAAGATCGAGAAGTGAATAATATCCTTGCGAGTGGATGGAGTTCGGGTACAGTTCACCTGAGAGACAAAGGATGTGGATTCATGGAGATCAGTGTCCCTACTGCTGTGATTTGTGCCAGTGCCATGACTTTGGGGCCGAACTATGCATAAACCACATGGAATAGAGGCTGAAAGACTAAAGTTGTCTGTTTGCTGAAAAGGATAACGGGGATGTTTCCCTTCTCCCCTCCCTCTCGCTTTTCGCTCCCTAGGGACAGTGAGTTTCCATTCCTTCCTAGCTTATTTCTGTTTCTTTAAAGTTTCTATTTCCTACTGTTGTTCACCTGGGCTCTTCTTGTCAGCATTAAGATAACTGTGGTTAACCCAAAGCATTAGTGGTCTGTATGTATTTCATTTATCCATGGGGTGATGAGTAGTCAGAGAGTGCAAAGGAAACATCTCTGGCATTTCTGAAACTGGAGGCTTAACGTGAACCAATGAGATTTTATTGATAAGTACTCTCTGCGAAGCAAGGAAAATATGAAACCACGCCCACCCAAGCTGACTGGGATTTCCCTTGGGCACAATTGAGCTAAACAGTGAAGTTAGAGGAAAAGAGCCTTGGTAGAGAGAGAACTTTTCTCTCTAAGCTTCTCTGAGGCAGTAGTTGATGTAGGGTCATTCCCCTCCTCCTGTCTTCTTCCTCAGCAGCTTCAACACTCTTTCCCCCCTTCAGAGTAAAGGGGAAAAGTCACACACTTTTGGGAAGAGTTGGGGAAAAGTGGCTCCACCTACAAAAAATGGGAAGGTGGGAGCCAAAGAGAGGGAGTGAGTCATTTTCCTGACAAGCAAAACAATTGAAATTTCCAATGATTGCTAGATTTTGAGAAAGCAAAATATTAATGATAAGTTAATGATTAAATTAATTAAGCGAATGACAAATACAATGAGACATTATATTGTCTTTTTTTTTTTTTCATTTAATTGTGCGGTAAAGGTGTGTCTACTGAGTATCACTTCTGAAAGCCTCATTGCCCCATTCTAATACCCTAGGTCAGAGTTAGCAACGGCTATGGCCAAAGGGCTGAGTGTGGCTGAAAGCCTAGTTTTATAGAGTCTGGGAGCTACAAATGGTCTTTTTAAAAAAAACCAAAAAATTATTTTAAAGTGTAAACACTATTCTTAGCTTTCAACTGTAGTTTGCTGACCCTGGCTATGGGTGCTAAAAACTGTGCTGGTGAAGTATGAGCTCCAGTGAGTTCTACCAAGTTGGAAAGGCTTATATCTTCATGTTTTCTAATTTTACCTCAATTTAATCAAGAATGATTCCTGCAATATCAGTTTTTATGGAGTTAACAAGAGCATGTGCAATTTTAGTCTATCCTATCACTTTAATTCTATATGCTTCTCCTGGCATTAGGGACTGCCTGTGCAAAGGACTGGAGATGAGAAAGAGAATATCAATCACGGAATCACAAAATTTAAGAGTTGTGAGGAAGTCCAGTAGCCACAAAACATACTAGAAAAGGAATTCCTGTTATATCATACTTGGTAAGTAGTCATTTAGCCTCTGCTTGAAAATCCCCACTAAGGGGGAATCTACTACATCCCAAGGTTCCTATTCCAATTTTGAATAATTTTCATTGTGAAAAAATTTTACATTTGCCTCTCTGTAACTTCTACTGTTGCCCCTCATTCTAGCATCTGGGTCCAAACAAGCAGGATTAAATCCTTCTCTCTTGTGACAACCCACAAATAATGGATGAAACTCTACTGCTCCTCCTAAGTCTTTGCCATGCTAAACATTCCCAGTCTATTCAATCAGTCTTTGTATGGTATGAATTCAAAACCCTTCATATGAGTAATTTTCTGAATATTTTTCTGCCATTGTATCCCTCCTTCAAGTCTGTCCTCCAGTAACGTAATTCCCCTTCAAAGCCATTGTTCTGTTCATATTTTCTGGTGACGTTTCTAAACTACCAAATCTCATCATTGCATCCAAAAATTCCTTAGCCACATTTGTCATCTTCTTTTTTTTAGTTCATCATCTTTTTACTCATTTAATTTCTTCCTTTGATTTCTTTAGTCTATTTATCCATTTTTCTCATATCTTAAGGAAAATCTAGTTTGGTTTCTAATGTGACTCTTCATCTTTTTTTTTTTTTTTTTTAATCCTTACCTTCTGTCTTAAGATCAGTTCTAAGATACAAAAGTAGTAAGGGCTAGCAATTGGGGTTAACTAATGTAAGAATTTAAAATTAGGTTTTTATGATAATATGAGAATTCTAAGGTAATATTGTGGTTGCTGATTTAAAATATTATAGCTTAAGTTGAAATGACTTTTAGTAGCATTTATTTACAAAGAGATGGAAAGAGTGAAAGTAGAGAAATGTAAGAAGAAGGTAGGGAAAATGTCTAGCCTATCATACTAAATGTTGCTCCAGTGTCCGGCTCACCCTGGTAGGGCTCGTTAACTCTCAGCCAGAAGACCCAGTGGTGTCTTATGAAAAGGTTCCATCAACACAACCTCCTCCAAGAGAAGGAGACCTCTCTGGAACTAATCTCTCCAGAAGCCAGGAAAGAAAGGCCAGCTACTCACTCACCCAAGATGAAGTCCAAAGGAGAAGATTCAGGAGCAGTCTTCCAAGAAGCAGTCCAAAAGCCAAAGTCAAGGTCCAAGCCAAAGGTCAAGTCCAAAATGACCTTCAAAAGTCATGTCACCAGGGGAAGCTCCAAGCTGAAGATTCAAGCCAAAGATAGGATAGGACAGGAAGTTCAGGACTTTTTATAGTCCTTTTCCATGTCACTTCCTGTCCCTTCCTCTCCTCACAGGAGCCAATCATAGCTTTCAAATTGCTTAGCACTGTCCAGGGGGTCAGTGTCTGTGGGATCCACCTCTCATCCTCTGTGAGGTACGGCAGAGATGGCGAAGGGAGCAGCTCTGCTCAAGCCTTACTAGTAACTAACTGGTGGGTGACAGCACCCATGCCCACAAAGAGGTCTCTGTGTGCCATCTTTGGCACACATGCCATAGCCATAGGTTCATCATCAGG
>NW_025388283.1:0-4273 GCF_016433145.1 Gracilinanus agilis | reverse complement strand
CATATTTGAACCCAGATCCTCCTACCTCCAGGCCTGGCTGCCCACACCCTCAATACTTTCTCAAGGGCCCTCCCTCAAGGAGACACTCAAAGGGCCAGGTGAGAAACAGTCTGGGACCTATCTGGGCCCAGAGCCTCATCTTGACCTTTTATAACATGACATTTTCAAGGGTTGTTTCCAACCCAATTGCTGAGCACTCCTCCTAACTGCCTGAAGGCCCCTCGACCCTTCCCCTTTTGGACCCTCAGTTTTTCCTCTTTGAAACAAGGATATGTGGCCTTTGAGCTCCCTTTTCACTGGGAGTATTTAACCCTGTGATTTAATAGTCAAAAGGAAAGGATTCTTCCTGATGGACAAGGGGTAGGAACTAGTAAGGGCTTCCTGGAGGAGGTGACATTTGACCTGGGCCTCTATGGAGGATTTGGTGAGGCACAGATGGAGTGTGAGCAAAGGGACATCCACAGAGTTCAAGGCAAGCCTGTGCTGGAAGACCAGCGATGAGGGGAGCCTTGGTGACAAAGAGGACAGGAGATTCTCTCTGTGGTCAAAGAGATGGCAGGTAGAGGGGACTGGGTTTAATTCACAAGCTTAACCAATGTCCTGTTTGGAAATTACAGTGCCAAGGCGGGCAAGTCTCACCTGGCTGAGAGTGAGGTTTGTTTGGGCCCCATTGTCACAGCAACAAGGAAATGTTTGGTAACAAAGCCAATGACTTCACAGAAGCTGATCTTAAACCCCACCATCTTGAAGCTCACAGCAAACCAGAGTAAGCCAAGAGAGAACTGGGAGCCAGAGGAAGAGCATAGTTGGACTTTGCCATGGAGGAGCTCAGACTAATACAAAACTAATGTCCTGGTGTGTGTTCTCCTTAGAACCCATCCAAAATTTGGGGGAGAGAATTTGAAGGGAGGCCTGCTGAGGAAAGGAGCCCATTTCGCCTCTACACAGCTTTTCCTCACTTTAATTTTATTTTAATTTAATTTTTCTTTCTCGTTTTTTTCCCTTTTCTTTTTAAAAAAATTTTTCCATGGTTACATGATTCCTGTTCTTCTTCTCTCTCCATCTACCCCCCCAAACCACAGTAGCCAACACAGATTTCCACTGGTTTCTTCATGTGTCATCGATCAAGAACTCTTTCCATATTATGGATAATTGTTCTAGGGTGGTCATATTTGAACCCAGAAATTCTTGCTTTCAGGTCTGGCTGCCCATATACCCAATCATTTTTCCAAAAGGAGACACTCAAATGGCCAGGTGAGAAACAGTGTGGGACCTAGCAGGGCCCAGAGCCTCTACTTGATGTTTTCTAACATGGCCTTCTAAAAGGTTGTTTCCAACCCAATTGTTGAGTACTTCCCCTTAAGGCCTGGAGGACCCCCAGCCTAAGGACCTTCCTCTTTTGGACCCTCAGTTTTTTTCTTCTTTGAAACTAGGGTCTGAGGCCTGGGAGCTCTCTTTTCAATGGGAGAACTTAACTCTCTGATTTCATAGCCAAAGAGAAAGGATTCTTCCTCACGGATAAGGGGTAAGGGTCAGTGAGGGCTTTCCGGAGGCTTTGACATAGGACCTGGGCCTCCATCGAGGATTCCGGGAGGCAGAGATAGAGCAGGAGGACAGTGTGAACAGAGGTACGCATATCCAATCAGTTCAAGGGAAACCTGTGCCAGAAGACCACGGATGAGGGGAGCCCCGGTGACAAAGATGATACGACATTCTCTCTATGCTCAAAGACATGGCAGGGCAGGGTGAGGACAATGGATTCAATCCACTCCATTCACCAGTATCCTCTTTGGAAAGTACAGTGCCAAGCAGAGCAACATTCACCTGACTGAGAGTGAGCTTTGGGCCCCATTGTCATAGCCACAAGGGAATGTTTGCTATCAAAGCCAGTGACCTCACAGAAGCTGGGCTTAACTCCCCACCAACCTGAACCTCAGGGCATACCAGAGCCAGCCAAGAGAGAACTGCGAGGCAGAGGAAGACCATAGTTGGACTTTGCCATCCAGGAGCTCTGACTACAAAACTATTGTCCTGTGGACTGTCCTCCTTAGCTGTCACCCAAAAGGTTGGGGGAGGGAGCAAGAGCGGAGGCCTGCTGGGAAAAGGGGCCCACTTAGCCTCCTCTCAGATTGTTGTCACTTGGAAAGGAAAACATTGCCCCAAGCCCCTGTGGTTGGGAGGGAGGGAAGCAGGGAGGGATGGAGGGAGAGATGAAAGAGAGACAGACAGAGAGTGAGGGTGGGGTGGTAGACAGACAAAGTCCATTCTGGGCTTAAAATTCCACTGGATCACTATTGGCTCTGGGATCAAATCTAAACCACTGTGCCTCTGACTACCCTTTAGAAACACCTACAACTGACCCATCTACAGTTATCATATGGCATTTCATACTCTGTATTCTAAGACCCGGGAATACTTCCTTCCTCGTAGTCTTCATACACAACAAATCCCTTCTACTCCATTCACTTCTTCATGGTGCCTTGCAATTCCATCGATTCTCACTTCTGCCCCTTCCAATTCTTACTTTCCTTGGAAACTCAACATGACACCTTGTCCTATTTAAGGATTTTTCTCAGCTCTCTGGATGCAAATATTTAGAGCTTCCTCCTTCACATAAACACAAGTTTTCTCAACCAAAAGGATTTAAACTCCTGGAATCCAGAGTGTATTTAATTATTGCCTCCATGTCCCCAGGAACTAGCCTTTGGACTCACACATAGTGGGTGCTTCGTAAACATTTCTCGACCACTTCATTGCCATTGAGGACATCAGCACATTCATTCACTGTCATCTTCTGGGCAGAAAGAATACTGCAGCATCTGAAAAAAAGCAGGACAGAAACCAGTTCATGCAAAGAGTACTCTTGTGTTCATCTCTTATCCAAATCCTAGTATTACATCCTGACCCATTCCAAAGCAGATTTTTATTCATTACTACTATGTGACCCCGAATTTGCTCTTAGGAGGAGTAGAGGACAATAAATGTAATCCTTTAGTGGAAACAGGTGTCAATCTGAAAAAAATAGTTAAAAGTAGGTGAGGGGGAACGACTTTTTAATATTTTTACCATATCCTCATTTTCTAGCTACATAGCAAAATGTCTAGGCCTGGAGTCAAGAAGAGTCTAAAGAGAAAGACAGAGACAGTCAGAGACAGAGATAAACAGAGACAGAGAGGGGAAAGTGAGGCAGAGTCGTAGAGGGAAAGAGACAGAGAAAGAGAGAAGAAGAGAGAGGCAGAGAGAAACTGAGAGAGCGAGATAGACAGAGACAGAGAGATAGAGAGAAACAGACAGAGAGAGACAGAGAGAGGGAGACAGTGAGAGAGAGGACAGTGATAGTGAGACAGAGAGACAGATGTGTGTATATATTTTTTTTCAAGTATTTTCTAAGTATTAACATGTTTGTAAACATTTAGATTTTCTTCAGCTCTATTCTCAGCTGTGAACTCATTTAAGATTCTCCCAGTCTTTTTGATCCTATTCCACTTCTCCTTGCAATGCCCTCTGCAAAATTACACGGAGAATCCAGGCACTCAGGACCTCCCAGATGAATATTTACTGTGTTGTTTGGACCCTAACCTAATACTGGAGGAATACTTCTCACGATCCTCCAGATGGACTTCATCCTTTCCCTTAGAAACACCCTAGGATTAACAAGGACTGAGTCTGTGGTCTCCTCCAAGACAGAGAACCACCCAAGGGATAGAGCACCTTCTGAGCCTGCACCCCCAGATCCTTCACCTACTGGCTCTTCTCCCTCTTCAGTATCAAACGTGATTCTGGCTCCTCATGAAATATTTCAGCATCAGCTGCCAGTCGTTTTGTCCTCACTAGAGCTACACCAATGTGAAGGTGTAGTATGTGTAATAGGCCTAGAAGGAGGGCTAGTGTACATGGTGTGATTCTTGTTACATTTTCTGGAGGAGGTCCACGTTGGCTGTCAGGTCCTGACGAGCTCTTACTAAGACCTGTGTAGACACATGGGAACATACTTCCATTCAGAGAAAGAGAGGGAGAGAGATGGGGTAGGGAGAGAGAAACAGGGAGGCTAAGACTGAGATGGAGAGACAAACTGAGAGAGAGGTAAGAGGGCAAGAGAGGGAGGGAGAGAGAAAGAGGAAAACAGACTTGGAGAGATATAGAGAATGAGGCAAAGACAGAGAGAGAAAGTCAGAGGATAGATGAGTCAGAAGGGTAGAGAGAGAAGGGAGAAAAATGGAAGGAGCGAGAAAAAGAAAGGGGGTGGGGAGAGAAAAAGGGAAAAGGGAGGAAA
>NW_025388282.1:0-1734 GCF_016433145.1 Gracilinanus agilis | reverse complement strand
CAAGACAAAGCTGAGGAGCACAACAGGATCCCTAGTCCTTTTCCTCTATCCCCATCCTACTCTGTCCTCCTCCTGTAAAATTTCCATTCTGATACCAACTTTTTTTTTCCACTTTTGAGTAGGAGAACTTTATTTATTTTTTAAATCTTGGCCTTTTATTTTATTTTTTTAATAATTTATTTTTAGAAAAATTTTCCATGGTTCCATGATTCATGTTTTTAGTTTCTCCTTCACGTCCTCAAATCCCCCCCCCGCCCATAGCTAAACTTGCATTTCCACTGGTTTAAACATGTCATCAATCAAGACTTATTTACATATTATAGATAGTTGCATTAGTGTGGTCCTTTTGGGTCTACATCCCCAATCATGTCCTTATCAACCCAAGTGTTGAAGCAGTTGTTTTTCTGCTGTCTCTCCTCTCCTGTAGTTCTTCCTCTGAATGTGGGTAGTGTTCTTTTCTATAAATCCCTCAGAATTGTCTTCGGTCATTGCATTGCTGCTAGTACCAGACGTCCATAACATGCGATTTTACCACAGTGTATCAGTCTCTGTGTACAGTGTTCTTCTGGCTCTGCTCATTTCACTCTGCATCAGTTCCTGGAGGTCTTTCCAGTTCACATGGAATTCCTCCAGTTTATTATTCCTTTGAGCACAATAGTATTCCATCACCAACATATACCACAATTTGTTCAGCCATTCCCCTATTGAAGGGGGCATACCCACGTTTTCCAGATTTTTGCCACCACAAAGAGTTCAGCAATCAATATTTTTGTACAAGTCTGTTTATCTCTGATCTCTTTGGTGGACAAACCTACCAATGGTATGACTGGATCAAAGGGCAGGCATTCTTTTATCGCTCTTTGGGCATAATTCTAAATTGCCATCCAGGAAGGCTGGATCAGTTCACAACTCCACCAGCAGTGCATTAATGTTCCAATTTTGCTACATCCCCTCCAACATACATTTCTCTCCCCTTCTATCATTTTAGCCACTCTGCTAGGTGTGAGATGGTACCTCAGAGTTGTTTTGATTTGTATTTCTCTGATTATTACAGATTTAGAACACTTTCTCATGTGCTTATTGATTCTTTTGATTTCTTTATCTGAAAATTGCCAATTCATGTCCCTTGCCAATTTATCAGTTGGGGAATGTCTTGATTTTTAAAAAATTGATTTAGTTCCTTGTATATTTGAGTAATTAGACCTCTTTCAGAATTTTTAGCTATAAAGATTTTTTCCCAGTTTGTTGTTTCCCTTCTGATTTTAGTTGCATTGTTTTTATTTGTACAAAAACTCTTTAATTTAATAAAAATTATTTATTTTACATTTTGTAATTTTTTTCTAACTCTTGCTTGATTCTAAATTCTTCCCTTTCCCATAGATCTGACAGGTATATTATTCTATGTTCACTTAATTTACTTACCATTTACTTCTTTATATTCAAGTCTTTCACCCATTCTGAATTTATCTTGGTGTAGAGTGTGAAATGTTGATCTAAACCTAATCTCTCCCGTATTGTTTTCCAAATTTCCCAGCCCTTTTTGTCAAATAGTGGATTTTTGTCCCAAAAGTTGGGCTCTTTGTGTTTATCATACACTGTTTTGCTGACATCCCTTACCCCAAGTCTATTCCACTCATCCTCCCTTCTATCTCTTAGCCAGTACCATATCATTTTGATGACTGCTGCTTTATATAGTATAGCTTAATATCTGGTACTGCTAGACCACCTTCCTTC
>NW_025388281.1:0-1443 GCF_016433145.1 Gracilinanus agilis | reverse complement strand
TATCAACATGGGCCTAAATAAAATCTTAGTTTTCCTCATAATATCAGTCTGTATCATTTTTAAAAATAACAAAAGGGAGACCTCACCTGAAATGAAGAGGAAATTAATGCAACTATGAAAAATTATTTTGCTTAATTATATGGCAATATATTTAGCAATCTAGGTGATATGGATGAATATTTGCAAAAATATAAATTGCCTAGATTAACAGCAGAAGAAATAAAATACTTACATAATCCCATATCAGAAAAAGAAATTGAACAAGCTATTAAAGAACTCCTTAAAAAAAATTTGCGACTTCCTGGTTAAGATGGCGGCACAGTAAAAAGCAGCTGCTTAACCTCTGAAAACCGAAACATATAGTACTCCTCAAGAAGTCATAAAAACAAATCTAGAGGAACAAAGGGACACCCACAACAGGGCGCAGCATTGGAGGTACATAGAAACATGGCATTACCATGCTATAAAGGGGTGAAAGAGCTCTCACTAAAACGTGAGCTGAGCAACCACCTCACCCAACCCACCTACAGTGCCAAAGCCAGCGCACAGGAGTTAGAGCAAGTTATGGCAAAGATTAAGTCCTTGGCTGCTACCTGGGGTCGCCAGAGCCTGCTCCTGAGAGCAGCAAGGCTTAAGACCCCAAGAGGCTAAAGAATGCACACGGACTTTGATCTCAGGACCCGAGAGCAGGCACGAGTGCGGGCGTGGACTCATGCCCAGACATGAATCCTGAGCGCAGGCGAGGACTCCGATCTTGAGCACAGTCCCAGACCTTGAGTGGGGCCCCAGTGCAAAAGGGGTTCACATCTGTGGAAGCAATGCCCTAAGACTGTTAAAGGAGCTTTGGTCAGAGGAACAAGTAAGGGGACCACCGGGAGGCTTGACTCTGAGAACAACTGAGACCTCAGCAGCTAAAGAATGCAGACAGACCCTAAGTGTGAGGATAAACCTGAGAGGGCGCAGGGCTAACAATGGCAAGACAGAGACAAGAACCCACAAAGAGAAAGATCATCAAGAACAAATCTGTAACACTCGACAACTTTTACACAGATAAAATCCAGACAAAAGAGCAAACAGCAGAGGAGAACAAACAAGTAATCATATCCAAACCTCTCCAAAATAATGAAAACTGGCCACAAGGAATGGAAGTGTTCAGATTAGAGATGATGAGAAAGATGGAAGAGATTTGGAGAGAGAAGTGGGAAATAGCTCAAAAGGAAATAATCACTTTAGAAGACAAACTCCCAATTAGAGAGAGATGCCCCCAAATCAAACAAAATGGTAAGCAAATTGGAAACCGAAATCTGGCAACAAAATAACAGTTTTAAAGGCAGAATTTTGCAATTGGAAAGTGAGGCTCAGAAATCAAATGAACTGATGAGCAAATTGAACACCAGAAATGACCAGATTGAAAAGGAAAACCAAAAGATTATAGCCAAAAAC
>NW_025388280.1:0-8930 GCF_016433145.1 Gracilinanus agilis | reverse complement strand
ATAAAGAGGGAAACTATAAATAAGTTAAGTGAACACAGAATAGTATACTTGTCAGATCTCTGAGAAAGGAAAGACTTTAAAACCAAGCAAGAGTTAGAGAAAATTACAAAATTTAATTAAATGGTTTTGATTATATTAAACTAAAAAGCTTTTGTACAAACAAAAACAATGTAGTCAAAATCAGAAGGGAAACAACAAATTGGGAAAAAATCTTTATAATGAAAAACTCTGACAGGGGGCTAATTACTCAAATATACAAAGAGTTAAAGCAATTGTATAAAAAAATCAAGCCATTCCCCAATTGATAAATGGGCAAGAGACATGAATAGGAAATTTTCAGGAAAAGAAATCAAAAGTATCAATAAGTACATGATAAAGTGTTCCAAATCTCTAATAATTAGAGAAATGCAAATCAAAACAACTCTGAGGTATCACCTCACACCTAGCAGATTGGCTAAAATGAAAGAAGAGGAGAATAATGAATGTTGGAGGGGATGTGGCAAAATTGGGACATTAATGCATTGTTGGTGGAGTTGTGAACTGATCCAGCCATTCTGGCTGGCAATTTGGAATCATGCTCAAAGGGCTATAAAAGAATGCCTGCCCTTTGATCCATCCATACCATTGTTGGGTTTGTACCCCAAAGAGATCATAGATAAACAGACTTGTACGAAAATATTTATAGCTGTGCTTTTTGTGGTGGCAACAAGCTGGAAAAGGAGGGTATGTCCTTCAATTGGGGAATGGCTGAACAAACTGTGGTATATGCTGGTGATGGAATACTATTGTGCTAAAAGGAATAATAAACTGGAGGAGTTCCAGGCGAACTGGAGAGACCTCCAGGAACTGATACAGAGTGAAAGGAGCAGAGCCAGAAGAACATTGTGCACAGAGACTGATATACTGTGGTAAAATAGAATGTAATGGGCTTCTGTACCAGCAGCAATGCAATGACCCAGGACAGCTCTCAGGCATGTATGGTAAAGAACGCTACCTACATTCAGAGGAAGAACTGCAGGAGAGGAAACATATAAGAAAAGCAACTGCTTGAACACATGGGTCGGGGTGGACATGATTGGGGATGTGGACTCGAAACTACCACACCAATGCAACCACCAACAATTTGGAAATAGGTCTTGATCAAGGACACATGATAAAACCAGTGGAAATGTGCGTCGGCCATGGGTGAGGGGAGTACGGGGGGGTGAAGGGGAAAGTAGGAGCATGAATCATGTAACCATGTTAAAAATGATTATTAATAAATGTTTAAATTCAAAAAAAATAGCCCCTGCTCTCAATGAGCTCATATTCTAATAGGGAAAAATATGCAAATAACTATATTTAAATGAGATAAGTACAAGATAAATTTGAGCTAATCAAGAGAGACAATATCCCAACCCTCAGATCTTGTACCTTTTGACTAAGAGCTTTTTGTACTTGGCCCAAAAGGTATGACTTAATTTTCTCAATCAACCAGTAGAACCTTTGTATTACTTATTCATCCTTGATCTCAGAGTAAATGTCTAGCCTAGTAACTATTTCAGTCATGCATGCCTTTGATTATGTCCTATAACACATGTTTTTTTCCTAAGTTATTGTTCATATAATGTGCAGTGGGAACAACAGGAGTGCACCATTATATGATAATAGGAAAAATGCATGGGTTACAAGATATAATCAGCATAATTTATGAGCTATGTTGGTGAAGAGAGTTTCCTCACCAGAATTCCCTACACCAATGGAATCACAAGGACGATTTTAAAAAATCAATAACATTTCTTCCTTATTCTTATGGCATCTTTACCTAATTCAGTTGTCATGAAAAATAAGTTCTTGAGGATATATTCAGTCTGTTCCTGCTGTTCTTCTGAATTTATTTTTCTCACAAAGCATATTGGGGATATACATATGTATATATATATATAGTTATGTATATGTATATATATATAGTTTCACTGTCTTCAGTGATGAGAATAAATCACAAGATTGGAAGATTAAGAGCCTGTCAACACATTGATATGAGGTTATAGAAAAACTCATTATCTACTCTGTTGATTGATTGATTGATTGGGTTGAAGACAGCACCTGAAAATTTGTATTACGTATTTTATAGGGTTGTTGAGACATTTTGTAAAACTTAAAGAACTATACAACTATAAATTATTATTTCAAAACTTCAGTAGATCCCTCTAACTCAGGGGTCAGCAACCTTTTTGGCTGTGAGAGCCATATACGCCACATTTTTTAAAATGTAATTTCGTGAGAGCTGTACAGTGCTCACAGTGTGTGCTCCTGTAACAGCACCTGAAAAAAAATTGACTTTATGGCTCCTGCAGAAAGAGCCATATCTGCCCCTCAAAAGAGCCAGATATGGCTCAAGAGCCATACGTTGCCGACCCCTGCTCTAACTGAAGGACTATTTCCAAGTGTGCAGATTAAATCTCATCCATGCCTTCCCATCTGTTAGGGTTTTTTTTCTTCCTTTCTTGTCCAAGTCTCCCCATAAATCTTTCAGATAAAGCATTTAATACCCTAGAGGATGTTCTAGTTCTAATTCTCCATGAGTACCAAAGAACTATTTGTGTTGTCAAACTATGGTTATTAGGTGGTTGAACTGGAGTCACTTATAGTCAATTTTTAATGAACAGATTTCAGGTTCTTAGATTTATGGCCTCACAATCCATACAGAGTATTAAGCAGATGAAGAATGCTTATTGGGAATGATATTTATTGACTATGATTTGCAATTGGATGGGTAACCAATTACAACTGGTCCATTAATATATTATCTTGGTCAGACATTGCAGATGGATAATGAGCAAGGCCATGGATTAAACAAATAAACAAAGAGAATGGGCTGGATTGCAATTGGGAAATTGCAGTGTTTTAGATTTTCTCAAATTACTTTATAAAACTAAAATCTACCTTTTTAGTCTCCATAGTCTCCTGGTGATGTTATATGTATACAAATTATGTACTGCTGCAATCACCAATGAATAAAAATTACAGGTTATCCAAAATGCAATGGAAAGATGTATTATGGAAATAAATGGAAAACAGTATTCTATGAATGATGAATTATATGCAAGATGTAACATGAAAGATTTTATCAAAGAAAAACTCTGTTTATATCTCTCTGGACTTCAATTTTTTCATCTGCAAAATGAGGGAGAAGGAATAAATGACATTATATACACAAACAAATCTGTGAACTACATACTTTTAAAGGTCCTCAGGGATTGGTTTTTCAAGAGATCTTTTTTAAAGGGGGGGTGGGAAATGAAGATTCCAAACAAATGTAAATAAGATCATTGATATTTTTAATTTTTTTTCAATCAGATATATGTTTTTTTTTAAATTATAGCTCTGTAATCTGTTTTAATGGAGGAATAGCCAACCAAGGCTTGGTTCTTTGAGGATGTACAATATTCCCTGCTGCGTTACGATTCAATAATGTACCTTTGGGAAGTTTTCTTTCAGTAATGAATTACTAAGGAATTGGTTTGCAGTTTTTCAGTTGGCTTCAGATCTGGAAAGACTGATGATGGAACTGTAACTTTGATTACCAAAAAATTGATAGTGGTTCTGGAAAACAAAGCCCAATAGGTTATCTGTGTACATCCTTGGGCTCAGAGATGCTGTTACTATCTGTATCCCAAAGAGATAAAAAAAAATGAGAAATATCTACTTCTACAAAAATATTTATAGCAAAATATTTTTTGTGATGGCAAAGAATTGGAAATTGAGGGATGACTATCAATTACAAGATGATTGAACTAGTTGTGATATATGATTTTGATAGAATACTATTGTGCTGTAATGAATGATGAAGGGGGTGGTTTAAGAAAAACCTAGAATGACTTTTGAACTAATGCAAAGTGAAATGAGTAGAACCAGAAGAATATTGTCACAGTAAGAGCAATATTTTAAAGATAATCAGTGATAAAAGACCTAGCTATTCTGATATAATGATCCATGACAATCCTGAAACCTTCATAACAAAAAATGCTCTCCATCTCCAAAGGGTGAAATGATTATTCTGAGTATAGAATGAAGCATATTTTTTCACTTTATTTTTCTTGCTTTTTTGTGACATGTCTAAAATGAAAAAATGACTTCACATGATTAATGGACATCATATTGCTTGCCTTCTCAATGGGTAGGGTAGGGGCTGCAGAGAGAGAAAATATTTGGAAAAGAAAATAAACATTTTAAATAAAATAAAGACATTCCACAGGACATCTGAGATAAAGAGATTGGGAATATTTTGCAAGATACTCTTGAGACTTTGGGATGTGAGGTATTCACCAAGTGACATGACAAAGTTGATAAAACAGTCTTTTATGTGAGTTATCTGAGGCTATGTAATCTATAATTTTTGGTAGGATAAGTGTTTCAGAAAGTATCTATAGACTGACAACCAGGCTTTTCCCAGAAGATGAAAGGATACTGCAAAGGTTTAAGACTTAGTCAATGAAGGGGTATTGAGAGACATATTATTGAAACTGGCCTTCAGTTGAGAGCCAGCTGAAGTGTAGAAGCAATTATGAATGCCATTAAATATCCAATAATGTACAGTGTTGTAACACAGGACAGTCTTAGGTGTAGGTATTGCCTTTTCTAAGAATAGGAACCATTTCTGGGTGGCAAATTGGACTAAAGCACTACAACACTGGCAGACTTATGAAGTAGAAAGAAGAGGGTGATTGCTAAAAGTCTTAAAGGCTTAGCTTTTGGAATTGTAAAGAGTCTAAAGACTTCACAACTTCAAGTCACACTGCAAAGATGCCTATGGAAACTGGAAAAGCAATGTAGTAATGATAAGACAACACAAGAAGCATATGCCAAGCTCATTTTATGAAAAGCAGAAATGCCCTTCAAATTTGTAACTTGGGTGGACAGTCAACTACAGATTCTGAGAAAAGAGTAGTAATACAATCTGAAGAAGCAAATGTGGTTAGACCACGAGCAAATGTAAATCGAGAATGTAAAAGAGAAATTGAAACAACCCATATCCTCAAGACATCCCAAAATGAAAACTCCTAATAATATCATAGTCAAATTCCAGAGCTACCAGGTCAAGGAGAAAATATTGCAAGTAGATAGTGAGAAATAATTCAAATATCATGGAGCCACAGTCAGGATAATAAACAATAAATTTAACAATAATAATAAAAGATTAAGCAATTTCTACAATAAAGGAATGAAAAGTTTGGAATGATATTCCAGAATGCAAGAGTTAGAATTACAATGAAGGAAATCTATCCAACAAAACTGAATATAATCCTTTGGATATGGAGCATGGAGATAGATATTTAATGAAATAGAGGACTTTCAAGCATTCCTAATGAAAAGACCAGACCTAAATAGAAATTTTGACTTTCATATTCAAGACTCAAAAGAAGCATAAAAAAGTAAACATGAAAGAGAATGCCTAAGGGATTCAATAATGTCAAACTTTATATTCCTATCTGGGAATATAATACTTGTAACTCCTAAGAACTTAATCATTATTAGGACAATCAGAATGAGCATATGTAGGATGAGAACATGAGAATGAGTTGACTGATGGAATGATTTTTTAAAATTTAAACTAAAGGGTGAGAAAGAGGGATGCATTGGGAACATTGGGAAGAGAGTAGAAGAATGGGAGAAATTATTTCAGCTAGATAGCACAGTGGATAGAGCACCAGGCCTTGAGTTGGGAGGACCTGAGTTCAAATATGGGTGCAGGTACTTCCCGGCTGTGTGACCCTGGTCAAATCACTTAACCTTAATTGTCTAACCATTGTTGCTCTTTTGTATTAAACTTGATATTAAGACAGAAAATGAAGATTAAAAAAAAAGAAAGAAAATGACCTCACATAAAGGAAACATGAAAGGAAGTGCTTTTACAATGGAAGGAGAGATGAAGGATAGTGGGCAATGCTTGAACCTCACTTTCATTGGAATTGTCTCAAAGATGAAATTACATACACATTCAGTTGAGAACAGAAATCTATCTTATCCTACAAGAAAATAGTAGGGGAAAGAGAAAAGAAAAGAGTGGGGGAGGGGGAGGTGGCACTGATAATAGAAAGGTGAGTGAATTATGGGAGGCAGTGGTCAGAAGCTAAATAGATCTTTGAGGGGAGAGAGAGAGGGGGAAGAGAGAGGGAGAGAGAGAGAGAGAGAGAGAGAGAGAGAGAGAGAGAGAGAGAGAGAGAGAGAGAGNGAGAGAGAGAGAGAGAGAGAGAGAGAGAGAGAGAGAGAGAGAGAGAGAGAAAGAAGGGGGTCTAGCAGGCCAGATCTCAACCTGTATCACAAAGTGGTAATCATCAAAACAATATGGCACTGGATAAAAAATAGAATGGTCAATCAGTGAAATTGATTAGGTATACAATACACAGTAGTAAATGACCATAGTAATCTACTGTTTGATGAACACAAAGATCTAAGCTTCTGGGAAAATAATTCGTTATTGACAAAATGTTCTGGGAAAACTGGAAAGCAGTTTGGCAGAAACTAGGTATAGCCCAACATCTCACACCATATATCAAGACATGGTCAAAATGGATACATGATTTAGAAATAGTGTGATATCATAAGCAAATTAATGGAGCATGAAATTTTTGCCTGTCAGATCTATGGATAAGGGAAGAATTTATGATCCAATAAGACATAGAGAGCATTATGAGATATAAAATGGATAATTTTGAGTATATCAAATTTAAAAGGTTTTGCACAAAGTAAACCAATGCAGCCAAGATCAGACAAAAACAGGAAAATGATGTGGGGGAGGGGATTTTATATTAAGTTTCTCTGATAAAGGTCTTATTTCTCAAATGTATAGAGAACTTAATTCTCCAATTGATAAATGGTCAAAGAATACGAGCAAGTAGTTTTCAGAAAAAGAAACTGAAGTTATCTATAGTCATATGAAAACTGTTCTAAATCACTATTGACTAGAGAAATGCAAATCAAGATAACTATGAGGTACATATCATATCTGTCAGGTTGGATAATGTGACAGAAAAGGAAGGCAACAGATGTTAAAGGAGAAGTGGAAAAATTGGGGCACTGATGCACTCTTGATTGAGCTGTAAACTAATCCCATCCTTTAGAGAGCAATTTGAAACTATGCCAAAAAGTCTATAAAACTGTGCAAACCTTTTGGTCCAGGAATAATGCTGTTAGATATTTATCTCAAAAAGAAAAAGGAAAAGGACCCATATGTACAAAAATTTTATAGGGGCAGCTGGGTAGCTCAGTGGAGTGAGAGTCAGGCCTAGAGACAGGAGGTCCTAGGTTCAAACCCGGCCTCAGCCACTTCCCAGCTGTGTGACCCTGGGCAAGTCACTTGACTCCCATTGCCCACCCTTACCAATCTTCCACCTATGAGACAATACACTGAAGTACAAGGGTTTAAAAAAATTTTTATAGCAGATCTTTTTGTGGTGGCAAAAGAATTGGATATTGAAAGGATGTCCATCAATTTGGGAATGGCCAAACAAGTTTTGATATATGATTGTGATGGCATACTATTATTGTGCCATAAGAAATGATGAGCAAGATGCTTTTAGAAAAACATGGGAAAACTTACACGAACTGATGCAAAGTAAAATGAGCAGAACTGGGATAATACTGTACAGAATAACAGCAATATTGTTTGATGATCAACCTATTTTCAGCAATACAGTGATCCAAGATAATTCTGAGACTTAAGAAGAAAAATGCCACCCACCTCCAGAAAAAGAACTGATGGATTCTGAATGCAGTTTGAATCATGCTTTTTTACACTTTCTTTCTTTTTCTTTTTCTTTTTGGTCTGTATTCTCTTTTGCAAAACAGCTAATAAGGAAATATGTTTTCATGACTGCTCGTGTATAATCTATATCAAAGTGCTTGCCTTTTCAAGGAGGAGAAGGGGGAGGAAAGGAATTTGGAATTCAAAAATTATTTTTAAAAAGAATATTTAAAATTGTTTTTACATGTAATCAAGGAAAAATAGAATAAAAACATTTTTAAATAAAAAAGAAACTACTTAGCTAGAATAATTCAAAAAATGGGAAGTTGTCAAAAAGAAAAAAAGCAAGACATATGGATAACTCATGAATTTTATTGATATCTACATAATGACAATGATCATATAAGAAAGCATAGGATGATAGATCCCTTGTGAAAATTTTGTGGTAGTCCATGAGTCACACAGGATGAAAAGACACAGATGGGTAAGAATCTGCCTCATTAGAAGGACTCATCTTTTGAAGTACTTAGCAGTTACTTAATCATTTCCTTTATTTTCTTATCTCTAAATAGCAGGAGTTGGTATTGTCACTGCCACCACTGTAGACTGCAACCTATCCATGCCTTTTTATCCTAAGCAAATTTTGTCTATCCCTGTCCATAAACCTTCCACAGAAAATCTACCTAATGAATTCTTCTAGTGGAATGGGCAGCTGAGAACAATTTGTTCCAATGGTTATGAAGCTGATCAAAGAAGGCCCTGTGGATCACTCACTTTTGTCTTGCTACTAGACTTGGATGACTTTGGAAGAGAGAGTGAGGCTGAGTACTTTGTGCAATTCTGCCTCACTTAAATCTAATTCATGCACATTACCCTGTGACATCATTGGCCCTTTTAGAAAATGAAGGACAAACAAAAAAATTTCTCTTCTTGTAGAAAGTACTCAGGCTATATAGGTCCATGGCTCCTGAATAATCTACAATTCTTTAGCTCTTATATTTCTAAATTCCAAATCATATTTTCCAACTTTTTTTCATCATTTTCTTTATATATATTCTTACACTGAAATCACTAAATATTAAGATATATGTTATCTTGTTTTGGAGAATATTACCAAGCTCTTCAAAGATTTTTAAATTTATTTTTAATAATTAGTAATAATTATTAAATAAGTAAATGATATAAATAATATATTATGTGTAGA
>NW_025388279.1:0-8756 GCF_016433145.1 Gracilinanus agilis | reverse complement strand
GAAGGGAGATTTGGGGGAGGAAGGCTTGGAAAGATCAAAGGATGGGGAAGAGGGGCGATATCTGAGAAGAGGAAAAGAGGTTTGGGGATGATGGGGGATGTTTGGACGTGTAGAAACCGCTGCTTCAATCGTTTGTTTTTTTTTAAAGGATTTATCTCTGCTTCGGAGCCTGCGGACCCAGGCATTCCTGGCTCCCAGACCCTCCACCTCAGTGAGTGAGGGGGTGAGGGCTTCCCAGCCCCCGCTCGTCTTTCCAGTGTTCCCCGGTTGTTGCTGGGGAAGGCTGAAGAAGAGGGGGGAGGGAGGACAAAGGGAGACCCGGTCACGTGACCGCCCATTCACAAAATTCCCCTGGCCCATTGAGAAAAGGGGGCCCGGGGCTGCTGCCGGCAGAGCTGCTTTCAGATCCTGGCCCCGCCTGAGCGAGGCGGGAGCTGGGGAAGGGACCGGCAGGGAAAGGGGGGGGGGGGGGGGGGGGGGGGGGGGGGGGGGGGGATACTGAGGCCTCATTCCTTAGACTGGAGGGACGTGTGTGTGTGTGTGTGTGTGTGTGTGTGTGTGTGTGTGTGTGTGTGCCCTAGAGGACGGGGCTTTCTGTCTTTTTATGAATGGAGCTCTCTGGCCTCTCTGGGCTGAATCTCTCTCTGCCTCTTATTCGGGCTTTCTGTCCATTGGGCTCTGTGCCCCTAACTCTGTATTCCCCATCTCTGCACTTAGCCCCTCCCTCTGTACTTCTTTTTATGTTTCCACCACTTCCCCCTCCCTGGTTAACCAACATCTCTGTATCATCTCTATGTAGCTCTCTCCCTTGCTTCTGGATTTTCCTACATCTCCCTGTATCTCCCTAGTCTCATCGCCAACCCCTTGAATGCCCCCCCCCATGATCCTTCTCTTCCGGTTCCCCTGCATCTCAGTCCCCTCCATCCTCTTTCCTTATCTCTGTTTTCCGTTTCCTATGTCCTTCACCTCTGGTCCACCTATCCTCCTGATTTTTCCTTATTTCTGTGTCCCCCAACTCTGTTCACTCCCCTTCTCCCCTCTTATCTATAGCCCTTCCATCAGTATCTTTCCTCTTTTTTGGATCACTGTCTAGACCTGTCCTTCATCCCTGTCTTCATCTCTGTCTCATCTCTCCCTGTATCTTATTTGTCTCTCCATTTTTACCTCCACTTATTGTCCCCCTTATATATGCTCCCCATCTGTCACCTTACTTCCTGTCTCCCCAACTCTCTGCCTCATTTCTTTCCTGCCTGTCCCCATCAGATGTCCCCAGGCTCTCTACCTTGTCTCTGTCCTCCATATTTCTGTGCCCCCATCTGTTTGCCTGCTTCTGAGTCCCTCATCTCTTTCTCCTCTATGATCCCAATCTGTGTCCCTCATATCTTTCTTCCCTCTCCTATCTATTGCTCTCTATGTCTCTCTATCCCTCATCTCCTTGGGTCCTACCTCTGTACCCCACTTCTCTGCCACCCTTGTTTCTATTTCCCACTAATTCTGTCTCCCTTCTCTCTGTATCCCCATGTTTGTCCCTTTCTCCCGTCCATTTCTGGAACTCCCTTGTTTATCTGTGTTCTGTCCCTTCCCATTCTATCTTCTCTATATCTCCTTGTCTCTGTGAACCCCATCTCTGTTTCCCCTAGATATTCTCTGTGACTCCAGTTTCTATGCCCCCCTCTGTATCCCTATTTTTTCTGTCCCCTCTCCTGCCTTTGTCCTTCTGTTCTCTCTCTCTTCTTTTTGAGTCAATTTCTGCCCCCCCTTTTCTGTGTGTCTCATGTTGTTCTCTGTGTTCCTCATCTCTGCCTGTCCCTGCTTTTACCTTCATCCCCTTCGTTTCCCAGTGTCCCCCAAGCCTCTCTCCATTCTCTTTGTCCACATCTCCCTGATCTCTATTATCTTTCTCTATCCTCTTTTCTCTCCATAATCCCTTTTGTCTCTATCTCCCACATAACTAGACCTCCCTTTCATCTCTTCAGGTCTATATTCTTGGGTTGCCCTTTCTTTGTCCCTTTCATTCTTTAGTATCCCCCTACTCCTCTGATTCCCCTTCATATTTCTGAATCCTTCCTTTTTTCTGTATCCTCTTTCTGTATCAATTTATCCCTCCTGTGTTCCCCTTTCTCTCTCTACTGACTATCTCCCTATTTCTCCCCCATAGCCCCCATTTCTCTAGGCTCCCTTTTTCTTGTCTTCCTGTCTATGCCCCTTTCTCCCTACATTCCTATGTCTCCTCTATATTCCCTTCATATCTGTGACCTCTTGGTCTCTATAGCCCCATCTTTGTGTCACCTTATCTCTGAATCCCATCTCTGTTTCCCTCATGTTTCTGATTCCTCTTTCTCTATGACTTCCATCTCCTTGTGTCCTCTTATCTATCACTATGTCCCCTGAGCTCTTTTGGGGTCCCTTTTGCTTATGAATATCTCCTCATATCTCTCAGCCCTTTTGGTATCTCCTCTTCTTTCTGTCCTTTGACCATATGCCCCATCTCTTAGTTTCAAGCCTTGGCTCTCTATGGATTCTTTTTCTTCTATATTCCCTCTGTGTTTCTGTGCCCCCTGTCCCTCTCTGGGTCTTCAACTCCCTGTTCTTCATCTCTGTGTCCCCTCTGTCTCTCCATCTCCCATCAAATCTATTATCCTGACTCGATGTCCTTTCTCTGTTTCCTCCTGACATTTCTATCTCCACCTTAACTTTCTCTGAATATGATCCTTCTTTTTAGGTTTACCCCATTCCTGTGTTCTTTTATTTATCTCTAAGGCCCCTTTGTTTTTGATACTGGGCACCCCCTGCCTATCTATGTCCTTTCTCATTTATCTGTCCCAATACTTATCTGTATCCTCCATCTTTCTGTATCCCTATCCTCTTCCTGTCTCTCTATCCTCCATCACTCTTTAGTGACATCTCTGTCACTTTAGAGACATATGTCTCTGTCTCTCCCATCTTTATGTGTGTTCTCCATCTTATCTCTTGGTAACTCCCTGTATTTCTCTGTATATCCCTGTCTCTCTGGGGCTCCTTTGTTCTCTGTCTCTCTACCACATCTCCTGTCTCTTATTCCACCTGTTTCTTTGTAACGCCTATCTCTCCTCTTTCATTTCTCTGTGGCCACTTCATTTCTGTGTTCCTTATTTCTGTAACCTCCTATCTCTGGACTTTCCATTTCTCTTTGTTCCTCTCCCTTTCTCTGTGGTTTTCCATCTCCATCTCTCTCCTTGTGTCTCTGGGGTCCCATCTCTCTGTAAATAACTTTTGTGTTTTCATTTTGAGGTCCTCCTATCTTTCTCCATTATCCACTTTACCTCTATGTCCCCATCCATCTGAAATCCTTTCATGTATGCTCCCCCTTTTCCCCTGGCATCCTATCCCTGTGTCCCCAAAATGTCTATGGTCCTTGCTTTCTCCATTTCCTCAATGTTTCATGCCTTTCTAGAGCATCCTAGCTCTTTATGTCCCCCTTCCCTCTTTGTGTTCCTATGTCATTCTTTTGCTGTTTTTTCTCTGTTTCTTATTCAAGCTTATTAATTCTCTATCTCTCTTTATACTACCTCCTCCATGTCTCCCTGTCTCTCACTGTCTCCCTTGTTTCTCTCTTCATTCCCAGCTCTATGCATCACTCTTGTTTCCCTGAGATCCCTCTTTGACTCCCATTTTTCTCTCTGTTTCCCTCATCTCTCCGTGTGACCCCTTTTTGTCCTATCCTTCTAGTTTCCCTCCCTATATCTTTGTGTCCCCAAACTCACTGTGAGGGCCTGACTTCCTATTCTTCCTCTCTGTGTCCTCCTAGATCATCTTCTGGGTCCTCCTTGCTTTTTTCTATATTCTCCTGTCTCATTCTTTGGACTCCTTGTTTTCCCACATCCCTTTGTGTGACCCCATTGTTTCTGGGTCTTCTCACATTTTTATATCTCTCTGGATGTCCCCACTGGCTCTCCATATCTCTGTCACCTGTTTGTGTGTCCATGTCTCTGAACTCCCTACTTGTCTCTGTATCCTCATCTTTTTGTAGTTCCTTTGTGTTTGTTTCCCCCACCTCACTGTGTCCTTTCCCCTTGCCTTTGTCCTTCCCCGTGTCCTCCCTATTTCTCTGTCATTCACTTATGTCTCTCTTGTCTCTATGTCTCTCTTTGTTCCCTGCCTTATCTTTTTGTCTCTTTGTCTGTTCTGGGTCTTTCTCTCTCCCTTCTCTTTCTTTCTATATTCATCTCTGTCTGCACATCTCCATCTCTTCTGTCTTTCTTTCTCTGTTTGTTTGTTACCTCCTTTTCTCTACACCTCTCTATGGCATCTCATTCCCTCTCTATGTCGTCCTTTCCTTTCTTGGTCTCTCTGACATTCTCTTTCCTAATTCCTTCCTTCCTTTCAGTGTCAACTTGTCTTGTCCATTCTCTGTCCTTGGTCCTGCTCCCTGTCTTCCTGTCTCCATTGCTTTTCTCTCCCTGATCCCAATTTTTTGTTTTTTGTTTAGTTTGGGGGATTTTTTTTTTGTATTTTCAAAGCCATTGGCCTCTAGGTTAGGAGTAGGAGAATGACTGGGTTTGTGATTCCATCTTATGCATCCATTGGATTACTCAGCTTTATTCAAAAAATCTGGAAAAGCAAGGAGAGAGGATTCAGGGCTTGGCTCCTTCCTGTGGCCTGGAAACTGGGGAGGTATGAAAGAAGCTGTCCTCTCTCTCCAAAAAACTCAGCTTTGTCCCCCATTCCCTCATCTATAAACACACTTATTTTGGGAGAGTGACAGGCAGTAGTTTACAGTTCTCTATATTAACTCCACATGTGTAGACTCTGGAACTATGTGACTGGGTCTCTGTGACTCACTCTGTGAGTGTGTGTGTTGCCACACTTAGTACATTCCTGGCACATATTAAATTCTTAATAAATGCTAGTTGACCAATTGCCTTTGTGGGGTGCCTGTGCACAGAACAGTGAAAAGAGCTCCAGAGTGCATCTACGTCTGTATTATACCTCTGCTATTGAAGAACCGTGGAATGAGAGAGAAAGACAGACAGAGAGAGAGAGAGAGAGAGACAGAGACAGAGACAGAGAGACAGAGACAGAGAGACAGAGAGAGAGAGACAGAGAGAGAGAGAGAGAGAGACAGAGACAGAGAGACAGAGAGAGAGAGACAGAGAGAGAGAGAGAGAGACAGAGAGAGAGAGAGAGAGAGAGAGAGAGAACACATGAACATATAGATAGACAGATAAGTAGAGATGGGCAGACAGAGAGATGGACAGATGGAAAGGCAAACAAATAAGTAGATAGAGACATAGATGTGTGTGAGAGGTATGTAGGTATGTAGATAGATAAGTGGAGAGATAAGTAAATAGGTAGACAGACTGGCAGATCAATAGATAAATAGCTAGATAAGTAGATAGGGAGAGAGAGGTAGGTAGGTAGGTAAATAGGTAAATAGATGAGAGACAAACAGACCAATAGATAAGTAGATAGGTAGACAGAAAGGGAGAGACAGACAGACAGGTGGATGGATGGATGAGTAGATAGACAAATGGATAGATAGGTAGACAGATAGACAGATAGATAGATAGATAGATAGATAGATAGATAGATAGATAGATAGGTAATAGATAGATAGATAGATAGATAGACAGATGATAGAGAGAGAGAGAAAGAGGAGAGAGAGGAGAGATAGATTGATAGATAGAAGAGATAGATAGATCGATAGAAGAGATAGATAGATAGATAGATAGATAGATAGATAGATAGATAGNTCGATAGAAGAGATAGATAGATAGATAGATAGATAGATAGATAGATAGATAGGAGAGATAGATAGATCAATAGATTTAAGAGGTAGATAGAGAGTGAGAGAGAGGAGAGATAGATCGATAGATAGATAGATAGATAGATAGATAGATAGATAGATAGATAGTAGATAGTAGATAGACGGATGGGTAGATAGGTAGGTAGATAGACAACTAGATGCAAGAAGCAAGCATTTAGTAATCACCTATTATGTGCCGTGCACTTTACAAATATTATTTCATTTATCTCAATGATCAGTAACACATAATAATTGTGTCTATGAAGCAGCTAAGTGGCACAGTAGTAGATAAAGCTCTGGGGCTTGGCTTCAGGCACCCAAGTTTAAATTCTGCTTCAAACACAAGTGGTATTACCCTGAACAAGTCACTTAACCTCAGCCTCAGTTTTCTCACCTCCAAAAAGGGGAAAATAATAGCACCTCCCTCCCAAAGTTGTTATGAGAATCAAAGGAGATTAAATGTATAAAATGCTTTGCAAACCTTAGTATACATAAGGATACATACCAACCATCATGTAAAAAAGATGCAATTGTATGTCACTGGTACTGTGATTCTGTGTCTTTGTGCCTATAACCCTGTGTGTGTGTTGGGATGGGGGTCAGGGATTGACCTGTGTCTCTTGGCCTTATTGAGTGTTTCAGGGGAGTTGGGAGGGCCAGGTCTTTGGGATGTTATGGCAGTGAGCAGGGAAGAACAGAAGCAGAGCAGGCACAAGACATACCTAGCATGGACCTGCGGGCTGGATGTGCAAATAGCAGGAGTTGGGGTTATTGTCTACAGAAGATTCTGAGCTCTCATGGTAGGGCCTCACCCACAAAGCAAAGTCCTGCATGCCATGGAGGGAGAAATTTCTTGTGGTCCAAAATATATATCTTTTTGTCAGTCATTCGATAATCATTTGTGTTTTAAGTAATACAAGGGACCATTCCCAAAGCACCTGAATGTTACAAAAAAGAATAGTTGGCTTTTCTATAACACTTTAAGGTTTGCAAAACACTTTACAAATATTATCCCATTTGATCCTCACAACCCTGGGAGGTTAGATACCATTATACCCATTTTACGGATGAGGAAACGGAAGCAGACAGCTAGTAAGGTTAGATTTGAACCCAGATCTTCTTGACTCTTACATCCAGTGTTTTGTCTGTTATGTCACCTAGCTGCCTCTTTTAAAGTCCTTCTCTCACTGCATCCCTGGGAAACATATCTTGGGCATTATTATCCCCATTTTGCTAATAAGAGAACCAAAGGCTGGAGAAGTCAAGAGATTTGCATCCAGGTTTCCTAACTCTAAATCCAGCCATTTCCCCCATCCCTTGTTGCTTTCCCCTGTTATATAGCCCAGGCCCCTGCATGTACAATATAGGCTCCGTGAATCCTTCCTCTAATGGAAGGGAACAGGGGAGGAGAGTGAAGTGATTGGATTCAGGTGAAATTTGCAGGAAGCGAGGCTAGAAGAAGGGAATAAGGGAATGAGAGCTGGTGGGGAGGGGATGGAAAAGAAAGGTCCAGAGCAATGAGGGACTGATGAGAAGGGAAGTGATGGACTGGGAGGCGTTTAAAAGGTGGAAGAGAGGGGCAGCTGGGTAGCTCAGTGGATTGAGAGCCAGGCCTAGAGATGGGAGGTCCTGGGTTCAAATCTGGCCTCAGACACTTTCCCAGCTGTGTGACCCTGGGCAAGTCACTTGACCGCCATTGCCTACCCTTACCACTCTTCCACCAAGGAACTAATACACAGAAGTTAAGGGTTTAAAAATATATATAAAAAAAATTTAAAAGGTGGAAGAGAGAGGATAAGGGTCAAATGGTTGTTGGAAGTCAATGGAATGAGAGAGAAGAGGAAGAAGGACACAGGATGGGTTGGAGGAGAAGAAAGGGGAGAAATAGAAAAAAGAGAGACTGATGTGTGCAGGAAAAAGGAAGGATAGAAGTAATGACAAGATAAGGAGTAGATTGTAGCTCTGAGCTCCCATATACATAAGTGGGGAGAACAAAAAAAAATTTCATTTTGCAAGCATTTCTTCAGTGCTATCATCTGACTTAGAATCAATACTGTGTATTGGTTCTAAGGCAGAAGAGTGGTAAGGGCTAGGCAGTGGGCGTCAAGTGACTTGCCCAGGGTCACACAGCTAGGAAGTGTCTGAGTTCAGATCAGAACTCCAGACTTCTCTAGGCTTGGCTCTCAATCCACTGAACCACCTAGCTTCCCCTGAACCAACAGTGTTCTGCATGGAGAGTAAGGAAGTCCTGGGTTCAAGACCAGCCTCTGACCCTAGTTGTATGTCCCTGAGGGAGTCACTGCTCCTCTCTATAAAAATTAGGTTGAATTAAATTGTCTTTAGGGTCCCTTTCAGCTCCAAAGCTATGGTCCTCTGTTGCCTTGGGAGCTCTTTGTGTAAAACGATGAGACCACAGGTAGGGAAAGACTAGGTTGAAGGGGACAAGATGAGTGCACTGAGTCAAAAGGAGGGCAGTGGAAAGACACATAGAAGACAGACAGCCAGTCATTCAATATTTTTTAAGCAACTACTATATGTCAGGCACTGTATGAGGAGACAGAAAGGCAGAAGACAGTCCTTGCCCTCCAGGTGCTTACAGTCCAGTGGGAGATACAACATACAAACAACTATGTACAAACAAGATGTAGACAGGATAAATGGGGGATAATCACCCGGAGAAGTCATTAGCATTAAAGAGGATTGAGAAAAGCTTCCTGTCGAACGTGGGACTATACCTTCGACCTGAAGAAAGCCAGAAGGTAGAGAAGTCCAGGCACTGGGGACAGACAGCAAAAATGTTTGGAGTGTTTTGTTGAAGGAGGCTGGTGGGACTTGAACACAGAGCATTTGACGTAGAAGGAGGAGGAGAAAAGGAGGGGGAGGAGAAAAGAAGGAGGAGGAAGAGGAGAAAAGGAAGAGGAAGAGGAGGAGAACAGGAGGAGGAGGAGGAGGAGGAGGAGGAGAACAGGAG
>NW_025388278.1:0-6172 GCF_016433145.1 Gracilinanus agilis | reverse complement strand
GTCAGAGCTGGGAGAGCCCTTAGAACAGAGAATGTCAGAGCTGGGAGGGCCCTTAGAACAGAGAATGTCAGAGCTGGGAGAGACCTTAGAACAGAGAATGTCAGAGCNCCTTAGAACAGAGAATGTCAGAGCTGGGAGAGACCTTAGAACAGAGAATGTCAGAGCTGGGAGAGTCCTTAGAACAGAGAATGTCAGAGCTGAGAGAGACCTTAGAACAGAGAATGTCAGAGCTGGGAGAGACCTTAGAACAGAGAATGTCAGAACTAGGAAAGACCTTAGAACCCATGATGTCAAAGCCTCAGGAAGGGGAGAGCTCTGAAATAATTTAGTCCCACTGCTTCATTTTATGAATGAGAAAACTGAGACCCCCAATGGGAAAGTGACTTTCTAAGTCAGACATGGAGTTACCACCCCCTTTCTGAAGGGTGATTACCAGAACAGAACCCAGGAGTGACAGAGAGAGGGACCTGGTGTGGGGAAGGGAATAAAAATTCATGAAGTGCTTTCTAGGTACTGAGTGCTTTACAAATATTTCAGTTGATCCTCACAGCAACCCTGGGCTCTTATTATCCCCATTTTGAAACTGAAGCCAATGGATTGATATGACTTGTCACACAGTAAACCTCTGAGTCTGAATTTGAATTCAGATCTTCTTGTCTCTGGGTCCCACATTCTATCCACTGCACCTCTAGCTGCCAACAGCTGGTAGCAGAAGAAGGGGAGGCCTGCCCAGGCCAGGGGGCTGGGGAGCAGAACCTGAGGCTCTTACCCTCACAGGAGAAGATCAACAAGATGAAGGCTAATGAAGCCAAGCTGGAGAGTGACAAGCGGAGGCTGAAGGAGATCCTGGATGCTTCTGAGAGCCGGGCCACCAAGCTGGAGCTGCTCCGGCACTCCTTGGAGGGTGAGCTGCAGCGCAGCCGCCTGGGGCTGGGGGACCGAGAGGCCCAGGCCCAGGCCCTCCGAGAGCGGGCAGAGAACCTGCAGAGACAGGTGAGGATCTCCCCTATGTCTGCCCTTTCAAGCCTCATTGTCTTCCTTCTAGTACCCCCTCTCCTTAGAACCAAAAATCTCAGAACTGGGAGACCCCTTAGGACACAGAATGTCAAAGCTGGGAAAGAACTTAGAACAGGGAATGTCAGAGCTGATAGAAATCTTAGAACCCAGAATGTGAGAGCTGAGAGAGACCTTAGAACAGAGAATGTCAGAGCTGATAGAAATCTTAGAACCCAGAATGTGAGAGCTGAGAGAGACCTTAGAACAGGGAATGTCAGAGCTGGGAAGAGTCTTAGAACACAGAATATCAGGGCTGGGAGAGACCTTAGAACAGAGAATGTCAGAGCTTGGAGAGATCTTAGAACACAGAATGTTAGAACTTAAGGGGAAGAGAGGAAAGGAAGGGAATAAATGTTTACAGAGCACCTACCATGTGCCAGGCATTGAGCTAAGTAAGCACTTTACAGATAGGGTCTCATTGATCTCCACGTCAAAAAACAGGTGGATACTGTTATTATCCTCATTTTACAGTGTAGTAAACTGAGGCAAACAGAGGTGAAGTAATGAGACAAAGAGGTTAAATGAACCTTAGAACAGAGAATGTTAGAGCTTAGAATTGTAAAGGATTAAAATAAAAAAGGTTGGACTAAATATATAAGAAATGTGGTCACCAGAAATTACTACTCAACTAAAATTACTTTTTATGGTAGTTTATTTACAAAAGGAGAAAGAGTGAAAGTAAGGAAATCAGAGAGAGAGTAGGTATTTACTCCGGCCAGGTATTTATTCTGGCCTGGTCCAAACCAGAATGGGCTTCAGAGGCCCCAGCAAAGAGGGCCCAGAGGTAGATTAAACAAGGGTTTTAGCCACCAGGCTTCCTCCAGGATGAGAGGCCTCTCCGAAGGCTAATACCTCTCAGAAAAAGCCAGGAAAGGGAGTCAGTTTTTTTTTTTTTTTTTTTTCACTAGAACCTCATTGTAGTTCTAAGGGAAAAATCGAAGAGGTCCCAAGCTGGAGCTCCTTCAAGGTCAAGTTTGAAGGCAAAAGATCTGGTCACAGGAAGTTCTTGCCACTTTTAAAGACTCTCCCTTTTGTCACTTCCTGTGCCTTTCTTCCACTTTACATGGACTAATTGCAGCTTTTAGCTTTGCTTAGGACTGCCCAGGAGGCAGTCAGTCGATACTGAATCATTACCCACTATCTCACATGTGGGTCACAGACCTCCCCATCCTTAAGGGTAAGTGGGGTGTATACGCTTCTGTTGATTAAATCTAAAAATGGGCAGGGGAGGGTTAATTCCATCTTCACATGTTACAGCTAGTCTTACCTCGTCTGCTTATACCTCTCATCCTTTCCCTGTCCTTTCCTGTTTGTACCCATTCTGGACAACTGAGGCAGAATCAAGATCCCTAAAAGAGGGTTAGAGCTGGAGAATTCTGGCTGTGTGGGAGCTCAGGCTCTCCCAGGAAGGTGCCCCTTTGGGATTTCCAGAATGATTCCAGTTTCTCAGGATTCCTCCCCTCCCTGTCCCTTTCCCTTCCTATTAGATTTGGAATCAGAAGAACTAACTGGGTTAGATTCCTGATTTTCCTGTGTGATCCCAGACAAATCAGTCTCCTCTCATCTCTGGGTCACAATTTTCTCGTTATAAAATGAGGACATTGAAGCTGATCATCTGTAAGGTCTCTTCAAGTCTGAAAACCAAGGGGAGTTGCTGTACATGCCATGAAGTACAGATTTCTCTGTTCCGTATTCACTCCCCTCATCCCCAAACCTGCCCCTTCTCCAGGCCCCCAGACCCTGTTCCCTGCCACACTCTCTGTCACCCAGTATTTGCCAAGCATCTATTCTGCTTTGTTTATTGGCCTTTTTCTCTGTAAGGAAAATGAGGAAAGCTCTAATAATACACAGGACTTGCCCAGGACCTAGGAAGTATCTGAGGCCAGATTTGAACCCAGGATCTTTTTCTAGGTCTGGCTTTCTATCTACGGAGCCACCAAACAGCCCCTCCTGGAGCTTTTGGTATAATTGATGGCTCTTAACTCCCTTCCTCCCCACAGCTGGCAGACAGCGAGCTGAAGGCCGGATCCCTGCAGTTGACCGTGGATCGGCTAAACATAGCATTGTCCAAGGCGGAAGACAACGAGACGGCCCTCAAAGAGAAGCTTCAGAGCCTGTCGGCCTCCCTGGCGGGGAACAACTGCGCCGTGACCTTGGCTCAGGACAAGATCGTGAATCTCCAGAAGTCCCTGACGGCCAGCGAACATGACCGCAGGGTCCTCCAGGTGAGCTGAAACGGGCCCGGTGTACGGGGTGAATGAGCCTGGCCAATGGGAGCCGACCATGAGGCTCTGGGTAAGAGAGCCAGCCTGTGGGAAGAGGCGAGGCTGTGCCAGGTCAGGAATTCAATGAATGGCTGACAGTAGACTCGAGGTTCTAGAGCAGTGGACCAACCAGTGGGAGTATGTCATAGGGTTCTAGGTTAGAGAAGCAGCCAATGGGAACACATGGGAAGGTTCTAAGTAAAAGACTGCGGAAGACAACAGATTGGGGAGGTTCTGAGTGAATGAAGTGGCCAAGGAGAGCAGGCCATGAAGTTCTAGGTGAGAAATCAGCTGGAAAAGGCCAGAGAGCTGCGGCTGGAGATGGGCTAAAAGCTTGAGCAAATGATGATGCAGAGAGGCACCCTGGGCTGGGGATCCCGGGGTCTGGGGCCCACTTGGGCCACCCAGTCTGGAATGTTCTGCGGCGCTCTCTGGCAGAGCGAGGGCGCCCTGGGGCCGGCTCCTCGGCCTCCCTGCAGTCTGGGCCCCATCGTGCCTCCTCCCCTCCCAGGAGCGCTTAGATGCTGCCCGCCAGGCCGTGACAGAGGCCAAGAAGCGGAGCAGCTCCCTGGGGGACCAGGTGCAGACCCTGCGCAGTGAGCGGACGGAGCTGGAGCTCCAGAAAACCGACCTGGAAGGCCAGCTCCAGCAGCTGCAGGAGGTGAGGGGGTCCGGGGCAGGGGCTGGATGGCAGGGGCTGTGCTGCCTGAGGCTGGGCCTTCCTCGCCGCCCCCTCTCTCCGTGCCGCAGGCACTGAATTGTAAAAAATAAAATTAATGTATAATAGTAACTTTTAAAATATTATGGTTTTTGTAAGATTTTTAGTAATCACTAGAAAATAAAGCCACGTGCCCTGCTAGCTTAGGCTGTTCCCTGCCTCGATAGGAAGCAAAGAGGAAAGAACCAGGCCAGACCCCTCAATTTTATACCCTGTCTACGTCAGCACGTAAGAACAGGAAGCCAGTGGGCTCATGGGAAATGCAGTTCAAAGACCCCCAAATTCCCAATAACACATTCCAATAACACAATAACCACAATATTTTAAAGTTATTATTCTATATTAATTTTATTTTTTACAGAATTAGCCCCTGGCCCTTCGCGGGGGCTTCGGTCCTCTTCCCGGCTCCCGGCTCGTGGAGCTCTCTCACACTCCCACCCCACCCCAGAGCCTCCACTTCTCCCTCATACCCTGCCCTGGCCTGGCCCGCTCCGGAGGGAGCCGAGGTCCCCGACTTACCCTGCTTCCTCTCCCCTGGTTTGTGTCCGTGCTGCTCGGCCAGCAGCAGGACAGTGAGATCACTACCCACAGGGCCTGCAGAAGATGAAGGAGGAGAAGCAGCAGCTGCAGGAGCGCCTGACCGGCTTGCAGAAGTCCCTGGCCCAGCTGGAGGGTGAGAAGCGGGAGGCCGAGCGGGAGGCTCTGCGCCTAGAGAAGGACCGGGCTGCCCTCAAGAGGACTCTAGATAAGGTGATCAAAAAAAGACTCCTTGACCTCTTCTGCCCTGAATGGTAGTGAGTTCCCTGTCTCTGGGCAGCTTAAAGCTAAGAATCAAACAAACAAACAACCCCAAAGAGTTTATTAATGGCCTCCTTTGTCCCAGGCACTGCTCTAGAGCCTGGGGATACACATAAAGAATGAAACAATCAAGGGGGCAGCTGGGTGGCTCAGTGGATTGAGAGCCAGGTCTAGAGATGGGATGTCCTGAGTTCAAATCTAGCCTCATTTATTTCCTAACTGTTCATTATTTCCTGGCAAAGTCACTTGACCCCCCCCTATTGTTTAGCCCTTACTGGTGATGGAGGATGACAGCTTGCAGGAGATGGGGTGGGGCTTGGATCCAGAACTTTCCAAGGCCCCAGGAGCTGGAGCAGGGGCTTCCCGCAGCAGCCTGGGGCTGGGGGACCGGCCTTCCGAGGGCCTTTCCAGCCCACAGGTGTGGATTTCCCGGCAGGTGGAGCGTGAGAAGCTGCGTAGCCACGAGGACTCCATTCGGCTGAATCATGAGAAGGGCCTCTTGGACCGCTCGCTCACCGGGGCCGAGCAGGAGCTCACAGAGGCCCAGAAGCAGATCCATCAGCTGGAGGTGGGGGCCATCTCCTTCCTTCTACTCTGGAGTCCAAGCCATGCTCACTTCTTCCTGGTAGATGGCACAGTCTGACCCAGGAGGCCCCTGAAGGAGGCCTGGGCAGAGGGGGGCCGTGGGGGAGAGCTCTGGGGGTGCGTGGCTGGAACCTTCTGGCCCAGCTGACCCGTGGCCAGCACCCAATCTCGCCCGTGGCCTCAATTGGTCAGTCAGGCAATCTACAAGTATTTATTCAGGGTTTCTGTGTTCCGGACATTCAGCTAAGATCTGGAATTCAAAGAAAGGCAAAAACGTCCCCTGGCCCCAGAGAGCTTCTGTTCTGATGGGGGAGCCAACATGTGTCTAACTACAGACTATCTACATACATGCATAAAACTACACATATGTGTGTGCGATTATCTGTGTAGGCAACTATGTATGGATATGGATGTGTGCATTTATAATACACACAAACATGCATACACACATGTAAAAACACTCTGCATGTGTGTTGTTCAGTTGTTTCAGTCGTGTCTTCTCATCTGGGGTTTTCTTGGCAAAGATCCTGGAGTGGTTTGTTATTTCCTTCTCTGGCCCATTTGACAGATGAGGAAACTGAGGCCAACAGATGAAGTGAATTGCCCAGGGTCACCCAGTTAGTAAGTGTCTGACCAGGCCTGACATATCACATCACCTAGCTACCCATAACTCACCCACTCTCTCTCTCTGTCTCTCTCCATCCCCACCCCCGTCATTCTCCTTCTCTCTCAGTCTCTCCCTCTCTCTCTC